>NC_054748.1:12609333-12873071 GCF_018143015.1 Lytechinus variegatus | reverse complement strand
ATATATATATTCTTTTTTTTCATTCTTCATATAAACATTTTTTTTGTTGTGCATTAGTATACTTGTTACATCTGAAACATTATGTGGTATGCCCAGGATGTGTTAGAACTGTTCCAATGGTACCTTGTGTTGTAATATTGCCCTCTATGATATTGTATGATATTTGTAAACTATTATATTCTATTTGTAAAGCACTCATGATAGTGCTTTCCCCAAACTATGTCAATTCAGATGTATTAATGAAATGGAATGTGTGTTTTTTTCATGTTTGCTAGTGGATGATCACATAATATCAAAATCAAATGAAGTCATGTTTATTCAACTCAGATCAAATGCAATCTAATCCCATCCAGTTATGTTAATCACATCTTAAAGTAACATTACAAAAGAACATAACTATAATTGTTTCTTGTTTGACAGACAAATAGATTTCAAGCTGTTGTATTCAGTGATGGTGTCAGGACGGGAATACTCATGAACTATCGTGAAGGTGATCTTCAATGGCAATCAACTACAAAAGAAATTTCAGCTCGAGTTGGATACAACATCATTGAAAGTGTATCAAATCTATATGAGAGCAATGATGAAGGAACAAGAGATCTTAGTTATAGCCGGGACACACGCATTGGAAACACTGGTCAGATGGTAAAGTGCATTGTTTGATCAGGTCTAAGGGGGTGTTTAAAGAAAATATTTGAGATCAATTGCAAATATTCTGTTGCAATTTTACAACTGATAGTTCTACGTTAGCTGTAGCAAATTGGATTAAACTTCTTGATTCAAGGAGCAGATTAGCAATCACTAATTTGCAATTAACTGCAAGACATATGATTGATTTAGGGACCAAAGTTAGACTTGCAATTGATTGCAAGTTTCTTGCTACACCCCATAAGTCTTTAAATTTGCACCAATAGTATTTTTTCCAATGCTATATTTATCTTATTAAATTATATGTATCAGAACCTCCCCCCCAAAAAAAAAAAAAAGCTGATCGATAAGGAATGTGGCTTTAATAGTGATAAATTTGCCATGAGAGCAGTGATTCCTAAAATTTCATCACATTGCCAATATGAAAATTAGATTGATTATTTCATTTAGATATATTTTGTTTTATTTGGAGCCTGTTGAAAAAATGGTTTGTTTGTAAATGCAAACACCAAATAAATAACTTCTAAGCATGCCACAAACCACAGTTTTATCCTGCAAATAGATCAATATATGGATTTTGAATGTACCCACAGAGTGCAACAAATATATATTTGATAAGTCCCGTGTATGCACTCTGTGAACAGACGTAGTAAATAAAAAGGAAAATGTATGATGTCAGGATAGCTTGACATGGAAAAAAGATTGTCTGACTATAGGACATCTCACAATCATGTCAAATTAATCAGGAATCTCGTAATTCTGTATGAATGCATTAGAAATGAATCTTGTTCGTAATTCTTAATTTTGATAGTTTTAGCATATAATTTCTTTTTTAAATTTTCATTGTAAGCACTTCTGGCCTTTTGGGAAAAGCGCTGTATAAGTGATAAGTATTATTATTATTAGTAGTAGTTATTGGGGAGATGTTGTAGAATGTCTATTCTGATATATGTGAAATCACAATTTTTTAAAGCCAAGAGGGGGTACCAGCTTTCTTATCATATGTTCATTGATGGAAGCATCCTCTGCCAAAACATGCATTTATTCTTGATACAGTGTAGACCAGGGTTTTGTTTAAGCCTCATTTGTGAATTTAGACAAGTATATTTATGGAGAGTATATAGATAATACAACATGGATACTATAATTACTGTGATTATTCTTGTTTGTTCATAGGGTAGCTATATCTACCGTCTGGATACAAACACAGCTGATTATATCAATCCTTGTGTTGGATGTTTAACTTGGTATGAGGAGGACCTGGCTAGTACATACAATTATTCTGCTGCTTCTGTGTGTCCCTGTACAAAACCTCAGGCTGCTAGGGACATTAACTTCAGAAAGTGTGTGTTTCCAAGGGGAAGTGATACAGATTTCAGTAGTTCCAGCTATAGTAAGTTTTAAAGATTTTAAGATTTTAGCTCATCCAAACTCACAAAAATATTTATTTGTTGATTAATTTTGATTATTTTTGGTCCATCTGAGAGCTACATGAGGTTCACCAAGGTACTAAGTACAGAGTTAAGAAATTTTGACGAGAAAATTATTTATGCTGAATTTATGTATGAAATTAATTCATAGATCACAAAAAATGTTTCTATGTCATTTCTTCATCAATTTCAATTCTATATCCTCAATTTATGTCACCAATATAATTCACTACAGTGTCAACTGGGCTGAAATTAAAATTGTGTTAAATTTCTTTGCGATGAGCTCCACATCATAGATGTGCTAGTCTATTATTTTTGTTTATTTGTTTATTTTTCTATTATTATAGATTTTCTATGTGTTTTCTTGAGTTTCCTTCTCACTGTAACCCTATCCTTTCTTTTGCTTAGGTTCAGTACAGTGTTACCAGTCTTCCACAGATATAGATGAGGGATACCGATGTACATATATCAGTAATGCCCTTGTCACAGAGTACCAGAGCTTGTGGGAGTCCAGTAATTTTGTTTCAGTTTTGATTCCAAACAACAGAAACTCATTGTATGATGATTGGAAACGTAAGTTTCATTTGTAAATGAAACAAGATTTTGTTCTTTAATTACAATGTAGAATTTGAATATAGCTGTAAGAGTGATTGTTTTCATAGTGATTAGAGTATTAAAGATAAACAGTGACTGTTACATGGGTAGTACTAACCCATACCAGGTAATGAATTGTTTTATTTGATCACAAGTGTGTAATTGTTATATATTGAATTCAATGAATGTTCATGTGAAAAGCACTGGTTTTGAGGATTTGATGACCCTGTGAATTTTTAATTTAGTTATTATTTTTACTATTGTTTAAATTATTGAATAAAAGCTACTGATGCATTAAAAGTGTACTCAGAATCTTCATCTCTTTGACTGATGTATTCTGCATAGTTATGTGCAAATATGAAGCAAGTTATCCAATGTCCATATGTGCATGGCCAAAATGATATCGTCATTCTTTGTCTATTTTCCCTCAATTACTGATGTTCTACAAGAATAATATGGAACTTTTTTTTAATTATACATGTAAACACTTGGGTGTTGATTTGAGTGAAACCAATTTTAAGATTGTTGTTATCTTTGAATACATCAAGGTGATGATGTTTTCCCAAGAGAGATGTGTTGTATGATGACATCTGGTCTACTAGGTGAATACTATTGTAATCTTTATCAAGAACGTCGTCCACAAATTACAAGTTGTGATGGCTACTACCCTCCTACCGCTGGTAAGTTTATACAAATTGTCCAGATTTGAATTATCAGTAAGAAATAACAAGAAAGAATGTATGGGTCTTACCAGACAAATACATCATCATGCTTTTCAGACTAGTTCTCTTTTTTTGCCTTTGTATTTGATATATTTTACCCCTTTTCTTCTTTTTTTCTCATTCATCTTTTGGAATCTTTCATCTTATATGTAGAATCTTTTCATTTAAGAAACTTGTTTACAAATTCAAATTTAATTAATAATTTTAGATTGACTACAACTTAACATGTACTATTATCTGTTATAAAAGGTAAACTTAGTAAAATGTACAAAAATAATGATCTAACAATTCATTGTTTTGGCTATGAATGTGAAAAATACAAAGATAATTATTGCAAAGATAACTACTTTAATATCTTCCAAAGATAATAATTGCAAGGATGACCACATTAATATCTTTTCAAGATAATGATTGCAATGATAACTACTTCAATATCTTCCAAAGATGATATTTGCAAGGATGAATACTTCAATATCTTCCAAAGATGATATTTGCAAGGATGACTACTGTAATATCTTATGAAGATAATAATTGCAATTATGACTACTTTAATATCTTCCAAAGATAATGATCGCAAGGATGACTACTTTAATATCTTCCAAAGATAATGATTGCAAGGATGACTACTTTAATATCTTCCAAAGATAATAATTGCAAGGATGACTACTTTAATATCTTCCAAAGATAATAATTGCAAGGATGACTACTTTAATATCTTCCAAAGATAATAATTGCAAGGACGACTACTTTAATATCTTCCAAAAGATAATGATTGCAAGGATGACTACTTTAATATCTTCCAAAGATAATAATTGCAAGGACGACTACTTTAATATCTTCCAAAGATAATAATTGCAAGGATGACTACTTTAATATCTTCCAAAAGATAATAATTGCAATTACGACTACTTTAATATCTTCCAAAGATAATGATCGCAAGGATGACTACTTTAATATCTTCCAAAGATAATAATTGCAAGGACGACTACTTTAATATCTTCTGGAGATAATAATTGCAAGGATGACTACTTTAATATCTTACAGATAATAATTGCAAGGATGACTACTTTAATATCTTCCAAAGATAATAATTGCAAGGATGACTACTTTAATATCTTCTGGAGATAATAATTGCAAGGACGACTACTTTAATATCTTCCAAAGAAAATGATTGCAAGGGTGACTACTTTAATATCTTCTGGAAATAATAATTGCAAGGACGACTACTTTAATATCTTCCAAAGATAATAATTGCAAGGACGACTACTTTAATATCTTCCAAAAGATAATGATTGCAAGGATGACTACTTTAATATCTTCCAAAGATAATAATTGCAAGGACGACTACTTTAATATCTTCCAAAGATAATAATTGCAAGGATGACTACTTTAATATCTTCCAAAGATAATGATCGCAAGGATGACTACTTTAATATCTTCCAAAGATAATAATTGCAAGGACGACTACTTTAATATCTTCTGGAGATAATGATTGCAAGGATGACTACTTTAATATCTTACAGATAATAATTGCAAGGATGACTACTTTAATATCTTCTGGAGATAATAATTGCAAGGATGACTACTTTAATATCTTCCACAGATAATAATTGCAAGGATGACTACTTTAATATCTTCCAAAGATAATAATTGCAAGGATGACTACTTTAATATCTTCTGGAGATAATAATTGCAAGGACGACTACTTTAATATCTTCCAAAGAAAATGATTGCAAGGGTGACTACTTTAATATCTTCTGGAAATAATAATTGCAAGGACGACTACTTTAATATCTTCCAAAGATAATAATTGCAAGGATGACTACTTTAATATCTTCCAAAGATAATAATTGCAAGGATGACTACTTTAATATCTTCTGGAGATAATAATTGCAAGGACGACTACTTTAATATCTTCCAAAGAAAATGATTGCAAGGGTGACTACTTTAATATCTTCTGAAGATAATAATTGCAAGGATGACTACTTTGATATCTTCCAAAGATAATAATTGCAAGGATGACTACTTTAATATCTTCTGGAGATAATGATTGCAAAGATGACTACTTTAATATCTTACAGATAATAATTGCAAGGATGACTACTTTAATATCTTCCAAAGATAATAATTGCAAGGATGACTACTTTGATATCTTCCAAAGATAATAATTGCAAGGATGACTACTTTAATATCTTCTGGAGATAATGATTGCAAAGATGACTACTTTAATATCTTACAGATAATAATTGCAAGGATGACTACTTTAATATCTTCCAAAGATAATAATTGCAAGGATGACTACTTTAATATCTTCTGGAGATAATAATTCTTGCAATTACTATCTCTGGAAGATATTAAAGTTGATATTGATTGCAAGGATGACTACTTTGAAATGTCCAATAGGAAAGGAGCATAAAGAAAGACTATATCAATATTTTCAATAGACAATCATCAATAATGACTACTTTGACAATCTACAATGGCCACTTTGAAATCAAGAAGAATCTACATTTCATTATTATTATTTTCAAATTATCATATATGTCATTATGAAGAATGTATATTTTGTCATTTAAAAACTGTAGGTCAGGGAGATGGTGACCCACATTTTCAAACAATTGATGGGAAGGAATACACGTTCAATGGATTGGGGGAGTACATAATACTACAGTACAATGATGGTAATCCATTTACTGTTCAGATGCGGACAGGTAGAGCATTCAAGAATGGAGTACCCATTAATTCTGGGACAGTGTTCACTGGAGTTGCTGCATCACAAGGACGCACAGAGGTTTCACTTCTCATTTTTTATTGATATGATTATGATCTCCTTTATATTCCTCACTACATGTAGATACATCATTCACCATAGTTCTGTATTTTAAGCTATATTAGTTGATTGGTCTTCGAAATAAAAATTGAAAAGTTTGGTGTACTTACCTTCTGTCAAAGTTTGATGTTATTTACTTCATCATAATCTGTTAGTCAAGAATTGTTCAATACCATAGTTTTGCTCAGATAAGAATATCAACAGATCTTATTTTTAAAAGTGTGCCCTCAGAACTTTTTATTTTGAATTAAAGCCTAGTTTTATATGGGTATAAGGTTCAATTCCCAGGATATTGTCTAGTGTCCCTAAACAAGACGTTAACTCTTAATGCAAACATGGTTGTCTTATTCACTATTTCTCCCAAACCATGCACAATCTATTTGAATTTTCAATGTTTCATTCTTCACAATAACTTTACGATACAAACTCCCCTGCCAAATGACACTATGGTATAACTATAGCTGTTCTGCAAACAAGATTTGAACCTCTATTAAATATTTCAATTTTCTAAACACATTCTTGAGCTCGTTTTGCTTTATTATTGGAACATCTAACTTTTCCCATCTTGCATCTCAGGTTTGATACTGTAGTAATATAGATTCATTCTAACTGGTGTTTCTCATGAAAGAATCCCATTTCTGTCATTGCCTCTTCTCACATTCCATCATATATAGAACAATGGTGAATGTAGATAAGCTACAGTGAAAGATGAAAAGTGCCTTTGTAATAAATTTCCAAATAAACGATGCGGCACATATGTTAATACCTTTGCTCAAATAAATGAAAATAAAAATTCATATAAATATATTGTTTTCTTTTCAGATGTCACTTATTTTGAATGACGAAAGAACAGCCTTGCTTTTATCTATCAATGGGACTGCAGTCAATATTAGTACTTTACTCACAGGTAACTCCATGGTCTCAGCCATCAAATGTCATCGGGTATCTCATCAACATATCTCATCCAATTTTACAATGTCAATATGAATTTAATAGGGGTGATTCTCACAAAGTATGCAATAGTTATTGGAGGAATTTAAATTCATTTGAGATGACTCTTCACTCAATTAGTGTTTCATTGGTAAATACATACAAAATCTGCATGCAGAGATTATAATTGTTAGTTAGACACATTCGGCTTGATATGCATGTGTCCAGTCATTTGAACTTCTTATAAAACTAATCAAATTCTTCCAATATACCTTTTATAGTACATGAATTCAATCTACAGAACCTTACTTAACTCTTTGCCCGGGACCGACAATCAATCCTGCACCACATTGATTTCATGGTGCTATCTTAAGAGGCGTTTGGCACAGACTATGTTAATTCAACTCACAATAGATTTTGATTGGTATATTGTAAACAACAATTTTGTGTGTACACACTACAATGCAAAGCACACATCACTATTTTGTATGAACAATAGACTTAATGAACTCTGAGTGTATTGTGAATAGAATGTGACTGTCAAACTTTGCATTCTGCTGTACAGTGTATGTGACTCAAGTCAAAGAAAGTAGTCAAAGAGATAATGGGCATTGAAATCATTGACAATACCCGAGTACCCAAGAAGATGTTCCAATCATGCCTAATAATATGTAACAAACAGCTTGATGAAATGGGCCCATGATGGTGATTAAGACAGCTGTTTGTGTAGTAACACACACACATAAGCAAAGACTGGAACATGTTTTTAAGTACTTATTCAGCTACATAGGGATATATCATGAATACAGGAAAGGGTCACCAGTCATGTATAATGTCTTTGTAACTTTAAGACAGTTTTATGACATAGGCCAAGTTTGCACAACTCTTTTAGTGACTGGTGAAAATGACATTACATTTTATTTCAGATGGTTATGTTTCTTCTGACCCAACTTTCACAATGCGCATTGATGATGAAGAAGTTTCTACTGTAGATGACCTTAGGATCATTGCAATCTTCAATCTGCCAGACTATCCAAGCTCTGGAATTAATGCACGTTTTACAAATGGATTATTATCATCACAAGTTTTTATTGCTCGAGAGTATGCCACTAGTGGAGCAGCAAATGGCCTATTAGGTGGGTGCAGCCTTAACACAGCTTTAACACAGCTTTATTTTGCAAATTCCTTTAATACAACATGAAGGTTATATTCTAGCACTGAGTTGAAAATAAGTTTCAAAAGTCAAAGCAATTGGAGAAAAAAAATTATTTAAAAATATGTCTCTGGAGCCTGTTTCAGAAACAGTTCTACTAGTAGTGATATTATTTTCACAGTTTTATTACTGTCCGTGACTACCAAAATAGAAGGACTGCTTCTCTATTAAGACTGGAATATGGATTTCCTTGAACGATTGATACATGTATGACAGATTACCTGCTCATGCAGTTAACTTTGTCTAATGGTCAGGCCCCGTGTTTCATCTCAGATCTCTTGAAAGTGAAATCCTGATCTCATGACCATCACCTACGTAGCTCACAACATATACTCACACTGCAAGTTCCCCCACACAAGACTAAAGCAACACTAGGTGATAGGTCATTTCTGATGTCAGCCCCACGACTATGGAACAAACTTCCCCTCAACATTAGGAATTCGTCAAATTTGCATAATTTCAAGTTAAAATTAGAAACCCATCTATTCCAATAGTTTGTACAGCACCTACATGTAGGTAGGAAGCTCTTGCAGCGTAATAGAATATATAGAAATAGTTTTTGCACTATCTAAATGCATATTATCATTATTATAAAGTTTCTATGGATTTCTATGGAGCGTTGTGGCCCAGTGGATAAGTCTTCTGACTTTGAAACAGAGGGTCGTGGGTTCGAATCCCAGCCATGGCGTAATTTTCTTCAGCAAGAAATTTGTCCACATTGTGCTGCACTCGACCCAGGTGAGGTGAATGGGTACCCGGCAGGATTAATTCCTTGAATGCATGAGCGCTGAAAGGCAGCTCGAGCTAAAGCCGGGGTAATAATAATAATAACAACGCGCCCCGGAATAGAATATTTCTAGAAAGATGGCGCTATATAAATGCCTATTATTATTATTATTATTGCTTTTATTTTTCCACATTATTATTACCATATGTATTTTGTGTTATTTATTTGAAGGCTTGATTAATGGAGATGCAACTGATGATTTCCAGTTCCAGAATGGAACCATTCTCATGGACACGATTGAGGGAAATTTAACAGAAGAACAAATCTTTGAATTTGGACAAAGTTGTAAGTTTCTTTAGATTTCATGACATTGCTATATTCCCCCAGGAGTCACTTCTGCCTCACTCAACTTTTTTTGTGGAGCAAACCTTTAAGGTTAAAGGCCGTGATATAATAGATTATGCGTTGCTAGTAAAGTGATTTAACCTTGGGTGTATGATTAATTGATAATCACTTCTGCATATAGTTGTATATTGATGTATATGTATGAACAAAGTCAAACAATCTGCACTGAGATTTGAGAGAATGTTCAAGCAAAGAATTAAATTGATAATCTGTGGAGAATTATTTTTATGATTTTTTCCCCATAGGGTTTTTTCAAGTTCTGAAAATTTTATTTGCATAAAAGAGTAAAATAATGCACCAGTAAAATGTGACCATCCCAAACAGTGAGCAAAAGAGCATGATGGTGACAAACGGGATGCATCATAAAAAAAGACAGGAGAGAGTTTACACTCTTGCTCTTGTACTGAATAGCCAAGTGATGCAGACCAAAATGTGTTTTTTGATGCATTGCTGAAACATTCTGTATAGATAATGTAGAGTGGGCAGAGCGGTAGGCAAAGGGTGTGGTTCTAACTGATAGAGACATGAAGTGGACAACCTTACTCGATGATTGCGTGTGATGAACTGCCCTAAGTTGAACAACTTTGAACCTCAGGAGTTTATTTAGCATAAAATATTTACATGCTTGATTTATATATAACAAAGATAAATAATGAATATTCAAATAGCAAAGGTAGCAAATAAAAGAAATACATGAATATACATGACATATGAATAGCTGCTATTGAATATTAATGAACTGAAGTCAGAGGGAGAGAACCAATCAAAGAAAAAGAACATGAGTGAACATGAGCATGAACAAAAGAGAGGAATGGAAGAGTGGATATGGTATGTTGAAAGGAATGTAAAGAAGGTGATGGAAGAAAAAATGGAATTTTGATCACTTACAGAGGAGAGAGGATGATCAAGAATAATGAAGAACACATCTATAAATAACATTAACTATTCTTAAAACCCTGTTCACACTGCAGCTCTACAATAACAATAATACCTTTCCATCATTGTCATGATTTTCCTTCCTGCAGGGATGACTACAGCAGCTGAATCTATTTTTGAATACTATGATCGTGATTGGGCTTATTATAATGATCCCAGCTTTGTACCTCAGTTCTTTTCAAGCCTAGAAGCGGCTGATCCAGTATTAGCAGAACAAGCTCGAGCAACATGTGGCAATAATACAGCATGCATATTTGATACCTTGGCAGTTGATGCCTTGCTTGGTCTTCATACATTGAATTCACAAAATTCCTTTGAAGCTGTATTGCATGACTTAGGTAAGTATTCTCCTTTCATTAGATCAAGTGACAACAATAGAAATATGACATTAGTCCAATTGAAAAAAAAGGAATATTTTAATTAAAAAAAGTTGTGTGTACATTGCATAACCAATTTAAAGGGCATAATGGTTAGTTCAGTTTAAAAAGCTTTTATGCAAGAATGATGACATATACTGGAATAAATGTTTGCAGTATCTATAAATTTCTCTCTATTAATAACATTTCTCTCTTTTGCAGTTGTCCTTCTTCTCTCTTTAAGGGAATTATTCACAATTAAAAAACAGAATAATTTTGATACACTGGAAAAGTGATTTTGTTACTCTGCTTTACCAGATTGCCTCATAAAACTAAACAAAAAAATAAAAAATTATTTTTATGATTAATGACAATGTACTATTTTGCTGTGGGAGATTTCTTTGTGATCATTTGATTTGGAAGGTAAATGACCCTTCATATGGATTTATTGTGAAAGGTCTATAGTGGCAAACTCATTTTGATTTTATCATAACTTATCTTCATTACCAGTACCACAATATTAATTTTAAATGCATGTACCCACATTTAGGTCTATGATTATAGTAACATGTCTATATTGGCAATATCATTCATTTTATGTAAATATTGTAATTGTATCATAATTTCATTTTTATAATATCTATAGACAACTTTCCACCAAACATCACATCAGTTGTTGAGAACAGTGTAACCAATGCCTTAGCAGAGAGTGACATGGGTGTACTACGTGTTACTGTTGGACAACCAGTTTCTTTACAAATTACTGCATTGGATCCTAATGAGGGAGATGTTATACAGTTTTCATTGGAAGGTTCTGTTCCAAATGCAACTATAGATAGTGGTATGTAGTCTTTCAAAGTCAGATTCTAATCAAGTATCATATAATCTACACAAATCAAATACAAGTGATTTTGACTGTTTCATAAATGAGTTACTGATGATGAACAAAGTGCTGAATAAGATTCAGTTGAGCATGATATAATATAAGTAGATTATGACTGATTTATATCAGGGTATATATATATATTGTGTAAAGAAATGGATGAAGAGAAAAATGGTAGGCGTAGCTTAAATCAATGTTCCCCAGAGCTATCTACCCTTTGGAAAAATTGATGATGCCGACAAAAGAAATTATAATTGGTATAGTGTCAAAAATCTGTCTGATGGTCAATTGGATCGGGGTTGCCCTAGCCACTAACCCGTCTCTGTGGTCTAGTGGTTGAGGCACCGGCGTTCAAAGGTGGGGGCCCGGGTTTGATTCCCGGCAGAGACAGTTTTTTGGCATCACCAATTTTTCCAAAGAGTAGATAGCTCTGGGGAACCTTGATTTAAGCTATGCCAACCATTGTTCTCTTCATTTCTTTACACAATATTAAAATAAAAGAGTTGCCAAAGCTGTTGTACATGTATAACTTCCCACATTTATATATATATATATATATATATATATATATATATATATATATATATATATATATATGCCAAAATGTTATGATACAGCTTTCCCATTTTTGAATAATGTGTTATCTATGCTCAGAGTTTAACTACATATAGTGACATGTAATACTCAGATTAGAATGAGTTGTCCTGGTGGACAATAAATAAATTAATACTTATAGTCATTTATATATTTAATTAATTTATTTATATATTTAATTAATTTATTTATTCACCAGGGTAGCTCATTCAACAAAGTTAATTTTAATAATGCCTTATACCTTATATATGAATCATTATTTAAATGACTGAAATTATTTCTTAACTTTGATAGTAACTGGTGTATTTGAATGGACTCCTCAAAGCATAGAAGATTCTTCACAGAGGATTGTAATTGTAGCCGGAGATTCTACGGGAGCGAATGCATTGCTAATCTATAAAGTTAAGATTTGTGAGTGTTTCAATGGGGGAACATGTCAGTTCAACACAGAAGCATCAAATCAAGACCTCAACAACAATGGATTTGCTGTGAGTAGTGGATCTCAAGTTTAGTTGGTCAAAATAATATTGAAATGAATAATGACTGGAGCGACAATGTCATTCACACCAGAATTTCTAGAAATATAGTTGTATTATACAGAGTAAATGTGTTTGTTAATGATGGGATATTATTGATGATATACAATACCTTTTTACTCCCACACATTTCATATTGCTATATCCTTTGGGCTACATCCAAGGTGTCAACTATCAATATATTTACCCTGCAAAAGAAAGCAATTCGCATATTGATTAGGTCTGGTTACAGAGACCACACAATCCCCTTATGTGTAAAACTTGCTTGAAAGAGCATTATTTATGTATCATGTTAATGCCAATATGCTGCTTGACTCATTTTCTTCTATGTTTCAGCCTAACATTGGTGTTCAGTCATATTCAAACATACATTTGGTTAATCCCCACACCACATTAGGGCATAAATCAATCAGGCATTGCAATTTGGATGTTTTTGAATTCTCTCCCACATGATGTTTAAAATTTGAGAACAGTGCTTTTCATGTTTTATATACTTTCACATGTTATCTATGAATTCTCATTATATTGTATTCATATCATGATATCATGAACATGTGGGAATAAATAAATAAACCAAAATATATTTGCACATGATATACTACAATTATTCATAATCCATCAGTTCATAAATTGGCTCATCCTATTATCATATCAAAATACATGATCTTGTGAAATATCAAGATTTGTTAAATAAGAATACTTGAAAGCAGGAATATCAAGAATGGTGTTACACTGTCACTGATATAACACTAACATATTTTTTTTTTGGGGGGGGCTTGAAGCCACATTTTTTTTCAATATTTAGAAAATATCGAAATGGACTATTCATTGGCTCTGACTTTGATATCAATTTTGACTTTGTTGAGCTCTCAACCCAGTGTAAGCACTGGCAGTTTGACCTGAAACTGGGGCAGCAATAGTTGTCACACTCTGATTTGATTATATGTCGAGAGACAATACTTTGTAAATGCATTCCTGTTCACTAAAGTCTTCATATCAGACCATTGACAATTTTTGTAATTATATTAGTCAAGAGGAAGTTATTTTGTAGTATCATGCATTAAAGGAAAATAATATTCATTGAGATTTTATAAAAACTTTATTTAACAAACATTTCTTGTACCAATCAAAATGTTTTGATAACATAAATAACGTTGTTAGGCAGCTTACATATCTGATACAGCTGAAAATGAAAGGAAATGGTTAACATTAATTGGACTTTTAAAAATAATCTGATCTGTAAGGTTCCATTTTTAATTTGTGTCTGTGATGTGTTTAAAAAATGAAAACCACAAAATCATCAATTAGTGCTTCACAATAGTGACATGTCACTACATTTATTATAATTAGAAACGCCAGCATCGAAAGAAAATTATGAGTTTTCTGTCAAAAATATCTTGAAAGTTTTAGTTAAATTAATTTTTTTTCTCTCCATAAGTTTTTAAATCCAGATTAACCACAGTATACAACATACATCAAAGTTCAGGAATTTTCAAAATAACGACATTTTTAATGTTACCCATACAATGTCTTTAACATTGGCACTCTTTTCCCTATAAACAGGTTGTCCTTGTTAATGTCTCTAACATTGAAACTCTTCGGTGAAGGAAATAATCTGTTGTTTCACGATGAATTTCTGAAATTGCGACGTTTCAACTGCACCTGCTAGTCTTCATCAGGCAATGAAGAGGACAATCATTTCTTGCGCCTCTTCCCATAAACTGTGTGCAGTTGGTGCGGAACTGCCACACTATGATTGGTCGGAGCAACCGACTGTAGCTTGACGAAGACGAGCAGGTGCAGTTGAAGCTTTGCAATTTCAGTTTGCCGAATCTTGAGACAACAGATTATTTCCTTTACCGATTCTATACTACCACGATGATCAACATCTTCCATACTCTTTTCCCCATTAACAGGTTGTTATTTGTGACTGTACAGCTGGCTGGACAGGTGATCATTGTGATATAGACTTTAATCCATGTGATGGTTATTGTTATGATCAAGTTCTCTGCACTGATAATTTACCACCATCATTGGATGCCATATGTGGACCATGCCCATCATATCTTACAGGAGATGGTCGACAATGTACCAGTACGTAGTACACATTACATTTTGTTCTAGTTAAAGGTCAAGTCCACCCTAGAAATATGTTGATTTGGATAAATAGAAAAAAATCAAACTAGCATAACGCTGAAAATTTCATCAAAATCAGATGTAAAATAAAAAAGTCACAACATTTTGAAGTTTCGCTTATTTTTCACAAAACAGTTATATGCACAACTCAGTGACATGCAAATTAGTCAGTCGATGGTGTCCATCACTCACTATTTCTTTTGTTTTTTATTGTTTGAATTATTCAACATTTCAATTTTTACAGATTTGATTATAAGTATCAACTTGACTGAATTATAAAATGTTATAACGATGGTAATACAACACATTCAGGGAAAAATACACTTTTTTTCATAGGACAACAGGGAGAAATTGGAATATTTCATATTTCATGTAATAGAATACAAAAGAAATAGCAAGTGAGTGATGTCATCAGTCCTCTCATTTGCATGCCTAGCCAGGATGTGAATACAACTGTTTTGTGACATTAAGCGAAACTTTAAAATGTCGTAACTTTCATATTTTATATCCGATTTAGATGAAATTTTCAGTGTTATGCTTGTTGGATTTTTCTCCTTTTATTCAAATTAACTTTTGTTGGGGTGGACTTGTCCTTTAAATAAGATGATACAGTAAAGGAGATAATGAGGATGCACATTTTCATGGCAAATATTGTTAGTATGTATTTGCCTTTGAAAGTATTTCTTATTATCTCTTTCAGTTGGAGATGTAAAGTTAAAAACATATTTTTTATCGTTTTATAAGTAGCACAGAATGCATACTTCATTGGTTTCACTGGAGAAAAAATATTCTATTTTGCAGCCCACAGGTTTAGGAATGACTTCCCCCTGTAAAACTAGGCAATCCTTAACAAGCCATGCAGTTGCTATAAATTTTGCAAATTGATAATAGCCTATAAATTTATTAATATCATTAGAAAAAAATGATAAACATCAGTGTCATTTTCTCTATAATTGAATAAAAATGATAGGATAATAAAAAAATCAAATATTTTGATTACTTTGAGCCTGTAACATAAAGTTTAGTGATTGATATTACGGTTAATCTGTATGCTTGATTGATGACTGGAGCACTGTGGCCCAGTGGATTAGTCTGCTGACTTTGAAACTGAGAGACATGTGTTTGAATCCCAGCCATGGCATTATTTCCTTCAGCAAGAAATAGATTCATTATGTGCTGCACTCAACCCAGGTAATGTAAATGGGTAATGGCTGGAAAGAATTCCTCAAAAAGCTGTGCACACTTGAATCGGTAGACCAACTTATTTGAGATATTATACATGTAGAAGCGCCTTGAGCACCCAACAAGGTGTATATTTGCGCTATATATTTTTATTATTGCACATAATGATCAATGTAATCAATTTTGAAATAACTCCTAAGATCAAGTATATTTATTGAGTTACAGGTAATAGCAACAAAATACATACTAATGTATATATTTTGTTGCTGACTCCATTCATAATATATTTGTTGTAAAATATCATTATTATAAAACTGTCTATATTGTTTTGAATATGTGCTATTACTTCGATTATATTTGTTTATTTTGTTTAACAGATAAAAATAAATCTATTACCTCATCATGTTGATATTTAATACATTATGTAACAAACTATGCTCTGAAGAATGAGACCTCTAAATCTTATTCAAAGCAGCATCTTAAACTTGTCCTGAGTTTCAGAAAACAGGTCTATCTATCATCAATATTCTTAAGTAAAGTGAATTTCAGTAATCTTTACATGAACCTGTATGGCATATTTCTTTATTTTCCTAGATATTGATGAGTGTGCAAACGCCACACTAAATGAGTGTGATCAGATGTGTACTGACAAACTTGATGGGTACGATTGTTCATGTAATGATGGCTATATATTACATCCTGATCAACGGGGATGCATTGGTGAGTATCTATTCATCAAATTTAAAAGAGAGATCTAATGTAGTCCCTAATCATATTTGGAATGTTACTAGGGGACCAAGCCCTTTTGGAGTGAACTGTGCATTTTATGGAGAACTTTCACTCCAAAAAGATGTAAAATCCACTATAGAAAGATTCAAATATCACTCAATAAGGATTGGTCCACCATCTCACTCTTGAGAGGAGTGTAATAAGAGAACAGATTTGCTTTTTTGCATAATTATAGAGTGTATTAGTTTAATTTATAAATGGAATTGATTTTATTACATTTCTTCAACACCTATTAAAACAACTAGATTGTAAATTTTATATTAAATCAATATAGAATGTAAATACTTTACTTTCAAGAACTTTGTAGTGTAAAGTGATTGCATATGAAATCTGTTGTTGACTTCAGTATTTTTCAATCATATTAAAAATGCATTACATTCAGTATTGATTATTTTTATTTCATTAATAACTTCATTTATTCAGCAAATAGTGATTTTCACTGGCAACTGTAAGTTACTAAAAACCTTGCATCTAATTTCCTAAGAGCAAGTTTGTCATTGAAAATCACAAGGAATTTTCTTCATAAAATCCCCCCTTGTTCCTTTTGTTATTTATCTTCAGATATTGATGAATGTAGAAATGAAACTACACATGCATGCAGAAACAACAGTCTTTGTAACAATATTATTGGTTCATATGAATGCTATTGTGAAGATGGATTCTCACCAATTACAAATGATAATACAAACTGCGAAGGTAAGTAAGATCAATATAGGCCATGTAATCTGTAAATTGTATGTATTTTATTCCTATAATGTATACATGTAATGAGTTATATCTTATGCTGTTTATGTTAAGTGAATGTAATAAATTAATGATTGAGAGAAATAACATATGAATGAATGATTAAAGAATTATTGAAGTAATGAATAAATAAATGATGGATGATGAATTGATGAGTGAATGAATGATTACAGAACAAATGAAAGAGTGAATAAAGTAATGAATAAATAAATGAATGAGTGAATGAATGAGTGAATGAATGAATGAATGAAAGGATTGATCAATGTTTGAATGAGTGAATGAATGAAAGGATTGATCAGTATTTCCTTCATTCTGCTATGAATTATGAGCTCCAGTAATAGAGAAATTAGTTTATACTATGATACATACATGCATGAATCTAAACTTTTGTTTAATGAGATTATTTTCAGCCAGCAATAGGCTTTGCCAAACCTTTTGATTGAATTTGATGCATAAAAACCAGAATTGCGACTTGTCTCTTGCAGGCTTCTTTCACTTAATTTTTTGAAAGAAAAAATGTTTCTGCTAGACTGTCAGACCTGCTTGTTGATTAACATTTAAATCAGGGTCTGAGCCTGAATACAATCTATTCTTCATAGTTGCTGTATTACTAGAATATGATTTTGACTTTTCACAGATATTGATGAGTGCAGTGACATGAGTTCATGTGATCCACAGGCAACATGCGAAAACAATATTGGCTCTTTCTTATGCACATGTAATGAAGGTTACTTTGGAAATGGAACGACATGTTCAGGTACGGTATAATAGACATTTTCACCATTGATTCTGAAGCCAAATTTAACTTAGACCTTGGTCAAACTCTGCTAATAATGGGACAATGAAAATAACTGTTTATTATTTAAGCTTACTGTGTTCTTTTCACATTTCATTCCTAGACATATGCTGAATTACAATTTACTATCCAAAGCTAAACTACAACGTTATACCAGAATTTAGATTGATTCCCTTTCAGACTTCATGCTTTATAAGATGATTTTTCAATAGCTTTCTATTCTGGATAATAGTAATCACATATTGAATATACATGTATACAAGGAGAAATAAAAACAAAAGTTGACTTATGAACAGCAAAACATTTTGCCAGCAAGACAAGAATATATGCCTATCATAGGTGATTTGTTTGTGAAACAAATTTTAGTGCAAATGTTCACAAAAATTGTCCTATTTTATTCATCCAGGTAGTTTTTGTCTCACCTGCGAAGCAAAGTGAGACTATAGGCGCCGCTTTTCCGACGGCGGCAGCGGCGGCGTCAACATCAAATCTTAACCTGAGGTTAAGTTTTTGAAATGACATCATTACTTAGAAAGTATATGGACCTAGTTAATAAAACTTGGCCATAAGGTTAATCAAGTATTACTGAACATCCTATTAGAGTTTCATGTCACATGACCAAGGTCAAAGGTCATTTAGGGTCAATGAACTTAGACCATGTTGGAGGAATCAACATCGAAATCTTAACCTGAGGTTAAGTTTTTGAAATGTCATCATAACTTAGAAAATATATGGACCTAGTTCATGAAACTTGGACATAAGGTTAATCAAGTATCAATGAACATCCTGCATGAGTTTCACGTCACATGACCAAGGTCAAAGGTCATTTAGGGTCAATGAACTTTGGACGAATTGGGGATATCTGTTGAATTCCCATCATAACTTTGAAAGTTTATGGATCTGATTCATGAAACTTGGACATAATAGTAATCAAGCATCACTGAACATTTTGTGCAAGTTTCAGGTCACATGATCAAGGTCAAAGGTCATTTAGGGTCAATGAACTTTGGCCGAATTGGGGATATCTGTTGAATTCCCATCATAACTTTGAAAGTTTATGGATCTGATTCATGAAACTTGGACATAATAGTAATCAAGCATCACTGAACATTTTGTGCAAGTTTCAGGTCTCATGATTAAGGTCAAAGGTCATTTAGGGTCAATGAACTTTGGCCGAATCGGGGTTATCTGTTGAATTACCATCATAACTTTGAAAGTTTATGGATCTGATTCATGAAACTTGGACATAATAGTAATCAAGCATCACTGAACATTTTGTGCAAGTTTCAGGTCACATGATCAAGGTCAAAGGTCATTTAGGGTCAATGAACTTTGGCCGAATTGGGGATATCTGTTGAATTCCCATCATAACTTTGAAAGTTTATGGATCTGATTCATGAAACTTGGACATAATAGTAATCAAGCATCACTGAACATTTTGTGCAAGTTTCAGGTCTCATGATTAAGGTCAAAGGTCATTTAGGGTCAATGAACTTTGGCCGAATCGGGGGTATCTGTTGAATTACCATCATAACTTTGAAAGTTTATGGATCTGATTCATGAAACTTGGACATAATAGTAATCAAGCATCACTGAACATTTTGTGCAAGTTTCAGGTCACATGATCAAGGTCAAAGGTCATTTAGGGTCAATGAACTTTGGCCGAATTGGGGATATCTGTTGAATTCCCATCATAACTTTGAAAGTTTATGGATCTGATTCATGAAACTTGGACATAATAGTAATCAAGCATCACTGAACATTTTGTGCAAGTTTCAGGTCTCATGATTAAGGTCAAAGGTCATTTAGGGTCAATGAACTTTGGCCGAATCGGGGGTATCTGTTGAATTACCATCATAACTTTGAAAGTTTATGGATCTGATTCATGAAACTTGGACATAATAGTAATCAAGCATCACTGAACATTTTGTGCAAGTTTCAGGTCACATGATCAAGGTCAAAGGTCATTTAGGGTCAATGAACTTTGGCCGAATTGGGGATATCTGTTGAATTCCCATCATAACTTTGAAAGTTTATGGATCTGATTCATGAAACTTGGACATAATAGTAATCAAGCATCACTGAACATTTTGTGCAAGTTTCAGGTCTCATGATTAAGGTCAAAGGTCATTTAGGGTCAATGAACTTTGGCCGAATCGGGGGTATCTGTTGAATTACCATCATAACTTTGAAAGTTTATGGATCTGATTCATGAAACTTGGACATAATAGTAATCAAGCATCACTGAACATTTTGTGCAAGTTTCAGGTCACATGATCAAGGTCAAAGGTCATTTAGGGTCAATGAACTTTGGCCGAATTGGGGATATCTGTTGAATTCCCATCATAACTTTGAAAGTTTATGAATCTGATTCATGAAACTTGGACATAATAGTAATCAAGCATCACTGAACATTTTGTGCAAGTTTCAGGTCTCATGATTAAGGTCAAAGGTCATTTAGGGTCAATGAACTTTGGCCGAATCGGGGTATCTGTTGAATTACCATCATAACTTTGAAAGTTTATTGGTCTAGTTCGTTAAACTTGGACATTAGAGTAACTAAGTATCACTGAACATCCTGTGCGTGTTTCAGGTCACATGTCCAAGGTCAAAGGTCAATGAACTTTAGCCGAATTGGGTGTATCTGTTGAATTACCATCATAACTTTGAAAGTTTATGGATCTGATTCATGAAACTTGTACATAAGAGTAATCAAGTATCACTGAACATCCTGTTCCAGTTTCAGGTCACATGATCAAGGTCAAAGGTCATGTAAGGTCAATGAACTTTGGCCATGTTGGGGTTTTTTGTTGAATAACCATCATATCTCTGTAAGTTTATTGGTCTAGTTCATAAAAATAGGACATAAGAGTAACCATGTATCACTGAACATCTTGTGCGAGTTAGAGTAGTATGCAAAGTCAGCACTGCTGCTATATTGAACCGTGTGATGCAGGTGAGACGGCCAGAGGCATTCCACTTGTTTCATAAAGCTGTTCATAATTTAAGAGCGACTTCAACTGGTCAACCTTTCTTATGCACTATTACCAATGAACATTTAATTGTGAATATCATTTACAACAAGAAAGGATCACCAGTCTTTGTTAAAGTCCGACTCTTAACTTCTGATTAGTCGATTTGATGTTACGAAAGAATTCAAACTTTATTTACTCTTGCATGTCTGTATAGACTTAGGGCATTGTTGAAAGTCTATGCTGCTTCTATTAATAGGAATCCAGGTATAATATTACTCTGGATCTCAGCTTTCCCTGCATTCCTTATTCATTTGTATATGATGAACAGTGAAGATGTGGATCTGATTTTTTAACAAATTACCGTACTGATTATGTAAATTATTTTCAACATATATAGCGGGCTCATCATTAATACAGTAACTACATTTTAAGCCAATTGTGACAGTAGCAGGCCTGCCAACTATATGCTATTTAAAAAGAGTTACTCCTTTTTTTGGAAATGCTTAATATAAGGAAAGAAAACTCATTTTTTATCCAGATATTATGTACAGTCATCAATGGGAAATATTCTACTACTCCTATTTTTTTAATGAATCACTCCTATTTTGTAAGTTTACAGGTTGATTGGCCTGCCGGTCAAACCTTTCATGTATAGGTTTACCTCAGAATTATATGCCAAATCTACATACACAAAAATATTGATTTTCATGCATTTCTATTATCTTAACATCATGTGACAATAATAATAATGCAGTTCTTGTAAAGCGTATATTACATTATGTCATAATGTTCCTATGCGCTTCCAAAGGACTTTCTGACTTGTTTTTTTATGTATAATTCTAAGATGTAAATGAGTGTCTGGACCCACTTGCCAATGACTGTGCCATAGAAGCGAGCTGTATTAATGAAGTAGGAGGCTTTTCATGTACATGTGATGATGGATGGACTGGGAATGGAACCTTCTGTGATAACATTAATGAGTGCTCTAATAACATGGATGATTGTAGTAATAATGCAATGTGTATGGACAACCCAGGCAGCTATGCTTGCATCTGTAATGATGGCTTTATCGGAAATGGAAGGGAATGCTTTGGTAAGTTTAAAGATAAGGTAATACAGCAAACTATAGCTTCATGAAGAAGTCTTTAAAATCATGGTCAGTTGTCTCTGTATCACTGTTAATCTAGATCCGGTTCATATACCTAAACCTTACTCTGTTAAATACTGAAATCGTAGGTGGAAAATCACACTGTAAGGTCATCAACACAGAAAAAAGAGATAATTTATTGTAATGCATTATTCCTTGACATGTATGTTATATACATACAAACACTTGAATGGTCAATTAATTGGACTTGGCATGCATGTTACTAGAGTACACTTTTATGTGTACATGAATATGTTACAACTTCATATAAATATTACATAAATATGTTGTGAAAGATATGAAGTCTAGCCAGTCCTTTTATATCAGTGTGTTTGTGAAGGAGTGTGGCTCTGACACCAATCACTGCATGTACTACATTTTCAAACCACCCATGAATTCCTGTATCATCATTAATAAAATATTTTTGTGATCTTCTATTCAGAGTTGCCAAGTAGTACGGGTTTTCCATATTTAGTACTGAAAATGAGAATAATACTGATGGTTTCATGCAAAATATTGATTTCTAAAGTTTCAATTTTATGTGCTGCCCTATGGTATTTTTTTGAAATACTGATTTTCAGCTTTAAAAATACTGAAATGTACATGTACTTGTTCAGGTTGGCAGCTCTGTGTATTGTAATTCCAACATGCTTTGTTTACCTCTAAACAAGTCCATCACTTTTAATGTTTACACCAGTTTGATCTGTGCATTCTCCTTCTGTAGAAGTACTTTAACTCACTTCTTTTTAATTGATAGACATCGACGAGTGTGCTAGTGGACTAGATAACTGCACCTCGATGGATCAATGTCTCAACACGAATGGATCGTTTGTTTGTCGGTGCTTAGATGGCTATGCCTTTGATGCACAAGGGAGTGATTGTGAAGGTAAGAAAATAAATTCCTTCTGTATATACAGTGCGTCCCACAAAAAACAAAACCGAGATTTAGCGATCATTTATCACAACTTAATCATAAATAAAATAAACAAATGACCTACCAATTTAAAGCTTAGAATCTCCTCTTTCATCTGATATTACCTAGGGTGATTTCTCATTCACGCATGAGTGAGCAAAAACAATTTGAAGAAAGGATACCGAAAACTCATTTGGCGGGGGGGTATCTGGGTTTCAAAAAGAAAACCACATTTCTGAATAGTTCAATTTCTGCTCTTTAATTTGATACCTCAATTACAGAAAATGGTCAAGAAATAACAATGTTCTGGTCATTTGAAATAAGGCTTGAATTTCTGTAATTTTATAAAATGAAGAGGTTCTCCAGGGCTAGCGTTCAAACTCACTTGACACTCTGTTTTGTTGACGATCAGCCATGCATCAAATCTTTTGTTCACCATGCGATAGCTTCTGTGGGAAACCAGTGAAAACATGTTTAACTAATGAAATTATGGAAATACAAGCCTATTTCAAATGACCAGAACTTTTTTATTTCTTGGAGACGTTGGGTATTATTTGCTGACTGCAAAAAAGCTCTGGAAATACATGCAATAGAGACTTTTTTTCAAGGGGGAAAGCACTCTTGATACGAGAAATTCATCCTTTTTAATACCCTGCCAACTGTCAGACCATTGAACGTGACATGACTTTACCATATAAAGGCAAAGGAATTTCAATTGGCATAAGATAATCTCAGGTGGTTATATGTCTTGTTCAATTGTTGGTGATGAGCTTTTACAGATTATAAAGCATAGCAATGATATTAAATTTTCTATTTAACTGTAAGATAAAGATGGGTTGTGGTGGGAGAGTTTCAGAGTGATTTGGTAAACTTTTTTAAAAATTTTGTAATCATTACCATGTAAAATCACTTAATGGGGTCTAGATGGTATGAACATTTGCTAAGGAGGGATGATGTGCATGTTTTGAGAAGAGTTTTTTAGTTTCAAGCGGAGGGGGTAATCCAAGTAGACATGGAAAATGAAAGTCAAGATACATATTTAGCGAATCAAAATTTTTCTTATTTCTCAGACAGTTCATGTGAACAATTGAGAGATTTTCCTTGTTTAAATGTTTACTAGTATATGAATTCATTGGGGGTTACATATTCGAAAGGTAATCTATGACATCATCATAGCAAAAGATGGCAAGATAATAATGAATATACTGCTGCAAGTGTTTTCTAAAACTACACAGCATTCTGAAGAAACAAGTTACAGAGTGACAATAACAATGAAGTACCATGTGTTATATTGCAGTAACAGGAAAATGCATATATTATAAAAAACAACATACAGTATGGGAACATTCACCAAAGTTGAAATTTGATACAGTCAGGAAGATTAAGAAAATTAATAAAGATACTGTTCCAAAGATGAATGGTTCACCTAACTGTCCAGAGACCATAAACACTCAAAATGCTCTGCTTTTCCTTTCCTCTGTCAGTCTTAATCAGAGCTGGTCCAGGAGTTTTTTACTTGAGGACAGTTTCTTGTTTCTTTTAGAAGTTGTACATTGTTTGTAGTCATATTCACTTGTATTCATTTTCTTGATCTGGTTAACTTTCTATGGCTCTTTACAACAAGTTTGAGAGTGTGATAAGATACAATTTTTCTTTGATGGGGTGGGGTAGGAGCGTTCACTCTCTCTTCTTGAATAACTCACGATTGATTCTGTTGATGTCTCCTTTTGTTAGAGGTAAATTCAATACTTCACTGAATAATTTGACAATGAGGTCATGAATATCCTCTTTTTCTGCTTTTTGCAAAAAAATAATGTAAGACATTTGCAACAAGAATACTGTTCTTGCTTGTTCGTGTGGTGTTTTAAAGCATCGCTGGTCACAGCCTACCCATCCAGCTTGCCTTGCATACATTTGCTTGAACTTCATGTAAATATGCTTTAAACGCTTTCAAATATAACATAATAATGAATAATTTTACTCCCAAATGCTAACAGTATATATAGTGTGTGTTATAGAGAAATAAATTAATTTTTATCTTGGTTTTTTTAATAATCGTACAGAATTTACACCCAATTAAAATAAATTTCCATGCAAAATAGCTTAATTTATCTAATAACACACAGTTTTATTTGAAATCTGTAATATAACAGTTTACACATTCATGTTATTTAATGAATAATTTTGACTGGGTGGGGGTGATCTACTAAAACTAAAAATATCCCCAAATTAAGACCTTCTTTGGACTACTAACTGACTTACAAACTTTTATTTTATCAATTTGCTACCTCTTGAAGTCTTAATTAAAAGTTTTATTGTTCGTATTTCATTCTTATTTACAGATATCAATGAATGCAATGATGATCCTGGCTGTGATCTCAATGCAGCATGCATGAATACAGATGGCTCATTTATTTGTTCATGTGAAAATGGATATGAAGGGAATGGAACGTTCTGTCAAGGTTCGTTGATTTCAATTGATTTCTTTCATTTTTAATCCAAAAAATACATAAAATAGCTTCTAATAAAGATTGGTTGAAAATACAGAGTCAGTTTCTATATGCTCAAAATATTCAGTACAAATAAATCTGTGAGTATTATTCATTCAGTAAACTTGAAAATATCAGTTATGATTCATTTACTTAGAAGTGATGAATAATTCCTAAGTAGAAATTTCCGCATCGCGATGTTTCACCAACCTTGGTTGATTTTATCAGGTTTATGAACAGAGGGTCTATTAATGGAGAATATGTCAAGTACAGTGGAATAGAATATGTTTACTACCAACGCAAAAACATCAAATGAATCGGCCAAAGTATTCTTTTTCTATTAAGGACCCATATTCTTAATTTTGGTTTGAATTAGAATTGGGTCCATATCTTCACCCAGGTTGTATAACACCAAAATGTCCCAACTACTGTGTTTTATTTGTTCATGTTTCATTGATCACCATAGACTGAGTGCCTGTATGTTTCATTGATCACCATAGACTGAGTGCCTGTATGTTTCATTGATCACCATAGACTGAGTGCCTGTATGTTTCATTGATCACCATAGACTGAGTGCCTGTATGTTTCATTGATCACCATAGACTGAGTGCCTGTATGTTTCATTGATCACCATAGACTGAGTGCCTGTTTGTTTCGTTGATCACCATAGACTGAGTGCCTGTATGTTTCATTGATCACCATAGACTGAGTGCCTGTATGTTTCATTGATCACCATAGACTGAGTGCCTGTATGTTTCTTTGATCACCATAGACTGAGTGCCTGTATGTTTCATTGATCACCATAGACTGAGTGCCTGTATGTTTCATTGATCACCATAGACTGAGTGCCTGTATGTTTCATTGATCACCATAGACTGAGTGCCTGTTTGTTTGTTTCATTGATCACCATAGACTGAGTGCCTGTATGTTTCATTGATCACCATAGACTGAGTGCCTGTATGTTTCATTGATCACCATAGACTGAGTGCCTGTTTGTTTCATTGATCACCATAGACTGAGTGCCTGTATGTTTCATTGATCACCATAGACTGAGTGCCTGTATGTTTCATTGATCACCATAGACTGAGTGCCTGTATGTTTCATTGATCACCATAGACTGAGTGCCTGTATGTTTCATTGATCACCATAGACTGAGTGCCTGTATGTTTCATTGATCACCATAGACTGAGTGCCTGTATGTTTCATTGATCACCATAGACTGAGTGCCTGTATGTTTCATTGATCACCATAGACTGAGTGCCTGTATGTTTCATTGATCACCATAGACTGAGTGCCTGTATGTTTCATTGATCACCATAGACTGAGTGCCTGTTTGTTTCGTTGATCACCATAGACTGAGTGCCTGTATGTTTCATTGATCACCATAGACTGAGTGCCTGTATGTTTCATTGATCACCATAGACTGAGTGCCTGTATGTTTCTTTGATCACCATAGACTGAGTGCCTGTATGTTTCATTGATCACCATAGACTGAGTGCCTGTATGTTTCATTGATCACCATAGACTGAGTGCCTGTATGTTTCATTGATCACCATAGACTGAGTGCCTGTATGTTTCATTGATCACCATAGACTGAGTGCCTGTATGTTTCATTGATCACCATAGACTGAGTGCCTGTATGTTTCATTGATCACCATAGACTGAGTGCCTGTATGTTTCATTGATCACCATAGACTGAGTGCCTGTATGTTTCATTGATCACCATAGACTGAGTGTCTGTATGTTTCATTGATCACCATAGACTGAGTGCCTGTATGTTTCATTGATCACCATAGACTGAGTGCCTGTATGTTTCATTGATCACCATAGACTGAGTGCCTGTATGTTTCATTGATCACCATAGACTGAGTGCCTGTATGTTTCATTGATCACCATAGACTGAGTGCCTGTATATATGCAACATTTACTTTGGTCTCAATATCTCAGAGGGTTAGAGTGAGGTTTGTAATAGAATTTTGGTTCAGACGGATGTCAAGTTAAGGGTTAGGATTTATTCAGTTTTAAAGGTTAAGTATTATGTTTGGATTAACGTGCCAATTTTTCCTCAGAGCAATTGTTGCAGGGGCAAATGACATGGAACCTTGTCAATGTGCTGAACCTCTAATCTTACTTTCATGCCACATTCATTCCATAGTTTAAACCAAATTAGAATTCAGAATACAGGATGATATCTTTTTCAACGAATCTAATATGTTTTTTTGGGGGGTTATTATTATGTCTACAGATATAAATGAATGTGATCTTGGTACTCATAACTGTCAGCAGATGTGTGTTAATGATGTTCCTGGATTTAATTGCACCTGTTTTGAAGGGTTCCAGTTAGAGAATGATGGTACATGTCAAGGTAAGTGCATTTTTCGTCTCCTATTGAGGGCAATCATGATATAAATCATCTTGATCAGGGATTTCATCAAACAAACATTCAGTGAAAAATGTTATTAGCTCCTGAAATCCTTTCATCTGATTGGCTCAGAACAAAATCAAAGGATATTTGTTTCATGAAATTCTTCCTAGTTATAGTGCTTAAAATAAGAAATGTCCAAAGTCTTTGAACTGGATTAAGACTATATGAAATGCCTGTGGTAAACTCCAACATGTTGATTTTGATTCCTTTGCCTGTTTGACAACCTCAAACTGAGTCCAAGTATGTATATAAAGGTGTGACAATGATCTTGTTCCTTTTTTGGTGTCATTGTAAAAAATCAAAGGTAAAAGAGTCCATATACCAGAAAGTATCCGATGCTGCAGTTTTAGGGTATATTACTTAGCTGATAATAATTATAATGATAATAATAATGATGGATATTCAGCGATGCTAAAACAAAAAGTACCATAGCATGTAAAATGTATGAGTAATAATATAACATTTGCTATGATAACCACAATCAATCATTCCAGATAAAAAGGGAAATTAATTATTGAGGTTCAGGTTTTGTCTTAAGGGAAGATTTGAAACCAAGAATACTGGAAGCATTTCTTAATGGAAGAGGGATAGCATTCTAAGACTTGGCTGTGGAAGTGGCAATAGAGTAGATAATTGGGTCTCAAGGTCAGAGGTTACAGATAATTTTATACCCCAAAATATCTTGTTCTTGCTGTATATAAGGAACAGTTTGAGGGTTTAACCTCAAACCCAGCTCACGTGTGCATATTGTAGAGATGATTGAAATGATGTTAAGATTGAGATTGAAATTGAGGTTATGGGTTCATGAGGTCAGAGATCACAGAGGTACATGTAATTATATACCCCAAAATATCTTGTTCTTGCAAATAATGTCAGTACCGTTTGAGGGTTCAAATTTAAAGTACATGAGTGACGATCTGATAGATTTTAGGACCATGAGGTTACAAAGGTCAAAGTTTCTTGTTCTCACTATAACTAAATAACTGTTTGAGGGTTCAGCATCAAACTTGATTAATGTATCTGTATGGGAGCAGCAATTATCTGATTAGATTTTGGAGTCATTAGATCAGTAGTTGAATACCTGAAAATATATTATTCTCACAATCAGTAAACTATTTGAGTGTTGAACTAGGCTCATGTAGGAGCTAGAATGATTGATTAGAATTTCTTTGTTTTGGGTGGTTCATAAGGTCAAAGGTCAAAGAGGTTATTATATTTGGATTGAAATACCTTATTCTCATGGTAACTAAGGAACCATTGATAATAATCTTTAATCCTGCTTTACACTCACATCATGCACAACGTGTAAGGTTTATATGAGTGATTTATGGATTCATAAGGTTAAGTGTCACAGTTTGTTAATTGAGATATTAGAATTAGGTATGTTGAGTATTCTTCGTCTTGCAGTGGCGGATCGAGGCATACATGTATAGTAAAAATAGTACCGGTACCGGTAACTGTTTCTAAAGTATCAATTGGAAAAGGTGAGTTTTCTGTTTCAGGTCGTCAATTTAAGGATGTTATTGATTACTTTTATTAAAATATTTTGTTCATTGAACTGCAGATTCTGGTGCAATAAAAATGGTCACAATATGTGTAGAATGTGATCTTATATAATATATTTTGATTGATTTTTAGGACAGTTTGTCAAAGGTTATTGATTCAAATTCCTTCTCAATTTTTGTCTCACCTGCGAAGCAGAGTGAGTCTATAGGCCGCTTTTGTCAACATCAAATCTTAACCTGAAGCAGAGTGAGACTATAGGCGCCGCTTTTCCGACGGCAGCGGCGTCAACATCAATTCTTAACCTGAGGTTAAGTTTTTGAAATGACGTCATAACTTAGAAAGTATATGGACCTAGTTAATAAAACTTGGCCATAAGGTTAATCAAGTATTACTGAACATCCTTTTAGAGTTTCATGTCACATGACCAAGATCAAAGGTCATTTAGGGTCAATGAACTTAGACCATGTTGGGGGATCAACATCGAAATCTTAACCTGAGGTTAAGTTTTTGAAATGTCATCATAACTTAGAAAATATATGAACCTAGTTCATGAAACTTGGACATAAGGTTAATCAAGTATCACTGAATATCCTGCACGAGTTTCACGTCACATGACCAAGGTCAAAGGTCATTTAGGGTCAATGAACTTTGGCCGAATTGGGGATATCTGTTGAATTCCCATCATAACTTTGAAAGTTTATGGATCTGTTTCATGAAACTTGGACATAATAGTAATCAAGCATCACTGAACATTTTGTGCAAGTTTCAGGTCTCATGATTAAGGTCAAAGGTCATTTAGGGTCAATGAACTTTGGCCGAATCGGGGGTATCTGTTGAATTACCATCATAACTTTGAAAGTTTATTGGTCTAGTACACTAAACTTGGACATTAGAGTAATCAAGTATCTCTGATCATCCTGTGCACGTTTCAGGTCACATGACCAAGGTCAAAGGTCAATGAACTGGCCGAATTGGGTGTATCTGTTGAATTACCATCATAACTTTGAAAGTTTATGGATCTGATTCATGAAAATTGAACATAAGAGTAATCAAGTATCACTTAACATCCTGTTTGAGATCATGTCACATGATCAAGGTCAAAGGTCATGTAAGGTCAATGAACTTTGGCCATGTTGGGGTTTTTTGTTGAATAACAATCATATCTCTGTAAGTTTATTGGTCTAGTTCATAAAAAGTGGACATAAGAGTAACCATGTATCACTGAACATCTTGTGCGAGTTAGAGTAGTATTCAAAGTCAGCACTGCTGCTATATTGAACCGCGTGATGCCGGTGAGACGGCCAGAGGCATTCCACTTGTTTACATATACACTTACTTTAGTCTCTATACTTAGAACTGCATACTTTAAGTTGATATATGTGATGTTAATAGCTACATTTTTCATTAAAATGTAACCTAACAACTTGTGATTTTCTATTTTTTTTCATATTTCTTTGATTTGTTTATACAGCGTCTTTATCTGCCATGTGTAACTCAACAATGCAATTGGTTTGTGGAATGGCTGCTTGTATTATGCAAACAGGAGAACCAAGTTGTGTGTGTGAGGCAGGATTTCAGTTCAATGCAACTCTTCAAATCTGTGAAGGTATCTAATTTATTAACCTCTTCATATATGTGATGGTATACATATATATTTTGATTATTCACCTCTTCATATTCATAAAATGAAGGTGTCTAATATGTTTGTTTCATACAGATCTTCAAATATGTGAAGGTATCTAATTTATCTGGTGTATACACCTCTTCAAATAGATCTTATTAAGGTATCTAATATATTTGATTTTATACAGATCCTCAAATATGTTAAGATAAATAATTTATTTGATGTATTCCCTTCTTCAAATATGTGAAGGTATCTAATCCAATTGACTTATTTCAAGTTTCATTTAAGATTTTACAAACAAAACAAACGAATATGATATTACAGCATTGCAAATTATTGGCCTCAAGAAACACTAATAAATATAACAAAAATAAAAGATGTTGGATCATTTCTCATGTCCCTAAAACAAAACAGTAATGCAACCTCAAGTCTGAATCATGACTTGAATCATGATTTAAAACACAAACATGAATCACAATACCACAGAATCAGGGTTTAAATGACTTTCATTCCACTGCTGTTTCTCCTCGGATTTGGGCCGATCCAGTGGACATCACGGAAGTATAGGTCAATTTGTTGCTCGTGTTATGGCTCTCGAAAAATAAATCTTTTGCTTTCAGAATTCATTGTGTTATACCTCATTTGATTACTTCTGTTCATCTTGTCGGTTTATCAAAATTGGTATTCGGAAGTGAATTTCACCATATACCCTTAACTCAACAACAACTGAGTTAATTGTTTCTCCAATTAAGTTCACTTAGTAGAATTTGAAGTTGGAGCCATGACGAAAAAAAACTAAATGAAAAGCAGCGGACGATGCAATGACCAACACAGAATTTCAGTTAATGCATGTGACAAGAAATGCATGCATAGCACATAGTTATATATGTACACCATGAGCATAGCGTTGAGCCTTGAGCTTGGTATGGGCCAAGCCAGAAATAGCCCAACACAGTGACGTCATAGAATCATGATTCAAATCATGATTACACTTATACACCTTTTTCATTTGTCACTCTACAGAAACGTCTTTCCATCAAATGCCCCTTTTTCTGTGTTTTATGTTTGTGAACAAAACAAACATCTAAATCTGAAATGACCTTGTCTAAGTAAAAGTGCATAGGAACAATCTTACCAGCAGCTACAAATGAATTCCAAATGTTTTGTTAAAGTGAAATTACGATTAATCTCTCTAAAACCAAAATCTCAAATCAGCAATTAGGTTTGGGGGGTGACAGACTTTCCTAAATGTTCCATTTGCCACTTTGAATGGTTTGAACCAGCACTTACATTGTTGGATTCAGCTTTATTTGAAAGGTTGGAAAAAATATTTGGAAAAGGCTTTTTCTCCTCCAACCTTTTTATTGATGATTTAACATTTCACTTTTTAGTGTGTACAATGTTTGTTTGTTTTTAGACACTGGGTATGAATTTAGAACAGTGTTATAGCTTGAAAGCTGTCATCCCTAGGTATTGATAACATCTAAACTGAATAAATATTTCATCTTCTTCATTTAGATATTGATGAATGCATTGGAAACAATACATGTGAGTCAGATAACCTGTGTGAGAACTTTGATGGAGGATATAATTGTACCTGCAATTCTGGATATGAACTTGATTCAAATGGAAGAACATGCTCAGGTAATTGATAGATAGTGAAAAATTGTAATATTTATTCAGGGTAAATACTTCAGTTATGAAAGCTATTTTTAAAAGGCCCTGCATAATATTGCCCCTGTCAAGAGGAAGAAAGGCAGTAGGTTCCTTGTTTTGGAAGTGTTTGCTGGGTATTGAACCCAAGACCTCTTGTTCATGAGGCCAGTGCTCTACCACGAAGCCACTATGCCTTTTATCAGGGTTATGAATCATATTTCTTAGAACTTTTGTTCCTTGAAGTGAAGGTGAATGACTGGAAGGATAACAGGAAGTTAAACTACATAACAATGTCTTGAGAGAGGCTTGTGGGTATGTTTCCTATATACAAGATAGCTTGGGCCATATGTAATAATTTCAAATTCAAAGAAATATTCAGTTTTCAATTAATAAAATCTGCAGGATAAGTCGGTAAGTGATCCCAGGAAATGTGTAGGGTTTAAATGAGGTTTGTAAATACTATGATTAATGCAAGTGTTTGAGTCCACAATCTGTCAGGATAAATATGAAGGATTAGCATTGCACATAGGGTACAAACTGTGCACATTTATCATGAAATGCGACATCTTTCTGTTTATTTCTCAATTTTTTGATAGACATTGATGAATGTCAACTAGGTCTTGATAGCTGTGATGGGAATGCTACATGTATAAACACCGAAGGAAACTACACCTGTTCTTGTAATTCTGGCTTCATGGGAGATGGAAATATATGTTCTGGTAATGCAACAATATCCTTCTTTTTTCAATATTTTCTCCAAAATAACTGTTTGTTTATCAAATCTCCATATTACCACTGCCATCATCTTATTCATTTAGAAAAAATACCCAGTTAATATAATGATTACAATTAATTTTAGAGATCTGCTGAGGATGCTATCATTATTCAGACCTTATTTCAGTGCTCTACACAAACATTTCCATTACCCTATCTGATTGTGATAGTAGTAATGTTCACTCTAAAATAATTTAGATTGAAAATTAGCAAAAGGAATATATATTCAAAGATATATATATATAAATTTAAAGACTATAGACATAACACTACTACTTATACTTGCTTATATAGCGCTTAATACTTAACTTTGTCAGAAGTCTCTGAGCGCTCTACAGTATATGCAGCATAATTACCCTGGCTTTAGCAGTGCAGCTGTTACGCGCGCTGCATTTCAAGGAATAGATTCCTGCCAGGTACCCATTTACCTCACCTGGGTTGAGTGCAGCACATTGTGGATCAATTTCTTGCTAAAGGAAATTACGCTATGGTTGGGATTTGAGACCTAAGTCAAATCTTTCTTTTCAAACTGTTTTTTTTTAAATGCTTAGTAAGATTTATGCAGAACATGTAATTATAAATATCCTACAGTATATAGCATGCATTAAGCCTTGAGCACCTAACAAGGTGGATATGTGCGCAGTATAAATATCCTATATTATTATTATTAACACATAGTTTGCAATATGTTTCAGTAAAGGAACACATGGTTTGCAATGCACTTTAGTAAAAGAACACACAGTTTGCAATACGTTAAAGGAATGAACAAATGTTTAGAAGAGAATGAACATCAAATAGAGTTTGTTACCCAGGGATGTTTGGAACAAATTTACTGATGATTTGATATTACGAGAGGTTGAGGTTTGATCTTTACAGGGAATTGATATTCAGTGATCAAAGACGGTTTTTGTTTATTGTATATTATTATTCAAATGTATTGAATATTTATAGGTACAGTGTAAACGCTCATTTCAAATGAAGATAAACCTAGTAATGACTAAAGATGATCACTAATCATACTATATTTTATAAGATTTTGTGTAATGTATGTAAAATGTTTTTTTTTAATATTGTCGGAAATTATTTGCAAATATATAAAATGTGAAGTTTACATATTTATTGGAATCACTGGGTATGCATGTAGGTCAAATTCACCCCAACATAAAGTTAATTTGTATTAGAAATTTAAAAAGTAAACAAGCACGTTGCTGAAAATCTTGAAATATCTGATGTAAAATAATAAACTTAGGAAATGGTAAAATATTGCCTTTTTTCACAGGACATTTTTATGCGCATTATAGGGATATGCAAATATGAGAGTCAATGTCATGCACTATTTCATTTGTATTTTATTGTGTGAATTATGCAGTATTTCAATTTTTTTCAGATTTGACAATAAAGAGTCTCTTCATCAAATCACAATACATTACAACAATTGTAATTGCAAAAGGTCATGGAGGAATCAGACTATATGTACATGTATGTTTACATAGTAATCAGTAGGAAATTATAGTATTTATAATTTTATGAATTCATATTTCTTATATTTATTATTGAATAAATGTTATTGGAATCACTATTTTGTTGGGGTGGACTTAGCTTTAAATAGCTCTAGGTCCCACCTTATTAAGAATTTCAATTGATCCACAACTAAGGAAAGCCATCAACATCTAAAATGCAAGTTTGTTAAAAATGTTTTCTAGATATGATGTATGCTCATGCATTTATTGTTGTCTTGACAAATGTGCTTCTTTGTTTGTTTAAAAAGTATAATTGTGCAAATTTCCATTACAAATGATTATGATAAAAATGGATATCGTTGAGATTGATTGGATCAATCGCATCTGTTTGTAAAATTAAACCCTGGGATGTAAGATGTGAGGAAATTTTTAATTTATTTCCAACACATCGTCTCCATTGTTGTCATACCTTTCTTTAATATGATTTCTTCCTACAGATGTGGATGAGTGCATGACTCTAACTCCATGCTCCATGAATGCAAATTGTACAGATACAACCGGCTCATTCACCTGCACATGTCATTCTGGATACACTGGAGATGGATTCAATTGTGTTGGTATGAAGATTCACAGATTTATTTGATTGAAGTAAACTTAACAGTGATGTTTTCATTTAAAAGTTACTCTTTCTAATGTATTACACAATTCCGAGATTCAGCTCAACAAAAGAATTATTTTTTTCTCAACACCTATTTGATAAGGGGGTTATGACCTTGCATTACATTATGACATCAGATGGCTCTCTTAAAAGATATGACTTATTTAAAGATCAATTTGAAATAAATGGTAATGATTATTTATTACTGAAATGAATATACTATTCTGTAAAAAAAAATAAGATCAAAATGTTTTTCAACTTCATTTAGACGAAATTAATTTTCTAACAGACAATCTAGAAGTCAAGACTGTACATAGCAAACACTTTTCTGATTATTTAGTTAAGATGAAGAGAGAACAATATCTCAATTCTTTTCAATTAAAGGATAAATACATGTTTTAGGGATTCTGAATTATATAAAGTTATAAAAATAATGATAAAGTGCATTGAAATGTCAATATAATGTGCTATATAAATGTAACATGTATTGTATACAAAAACTAGAGATTTTCCTTGAAATACGTCTGCACTGTAATCTGAGTAATTACGGCTGCCAAACTACAGCCGGGAGAAATAATATCCAAGTCCTTTGGAAGCACACAGAGACGTGATAATCATAATGCAATATGCGCTCTACAAAAACTTATATTATTATCATTTTATTATTTACAAATAATAATAATAAGCCAAGCATATACTGTTTCAAAAGAATGTTATTTTGTTGTACACAGAAGAATTGTACATTGCTAAAAGGAAAGGAAAACTCCACCAAAGAAAATTTGTTAAGCCAATAATAACTTCTAGTCACTGCTGAAAATGTTTGTGATTTACTATCTATTATACTCCAACTTTCTATATTCACCTTTTCTTTTGTAATATGCAACGTACCTGTACTTATTTTGTTGTATATGTGCAAACACAAATTGTATGAATGTATCCTTATTGATTTATATTTGAACGTTTTATCGAAAGTATCAATACAATATCATTGAAATATAAAAAAGGTGAGGGACTGGTAATAATGAAGGGAATATTTATTGTATCCCAGGAAAAAAGCCATAAATTGTATTAGCATAAGTTTTAATGATCATTATCCACCATTCAGTATGACACAATATTATGTAGCAAGTTAATTATGTATAGCCTATGAATTCATCAGATTTAGGCACATAGTGTAATGCGCCCTTTTATTGCACTTGCCATTGAAGCATTCCAAACAAATATGTATTAAAAAAGGTTCTATATTGCTAATGGTGAGGCCTAGATTTATTGTAAAGCAAGAGATGAAATCTGAGAATAAGTTTGGTTGTGAAGAAGGCCTATTTATATCTTTCTTTTTAATTTCTTTAATAGATATTGATGAATGTGAACTTGGAAGTGATAACTGTCATATAAATGCTGACTGTATCAACAATAATGGAAGCTTCAATTGTGTTTGTGATCCTGGCTATACAGGAGATGGACTTACATGTGAAAGTAATGTGATCTTAATTACCATTTTATGCTATTAACACTATGTGTTATTCCATGTTTGGTGTTTGTGCTGAGGTTGGTGTTGAAAAACGCAATTGCCTTTTCTATCTCTATTAAAAAATAATTGATCTCAATCATGTGATGGATAGCTTAACAAAGAGTGATTTTCACTTCAAAGTACCATTTTCAATTTAACGTCCAATCCTATTTCATAACGATATACAATTATTGTAAACACCATGGAAACATTAATAAAAGCCCTGTTATGGTGATAACCATATTTGCATGTTGGCATGTATTTAAGTCATTATGATAAGGGCTCCTGGTGTAATAAAAGAGTTAGAAACCAGCACCAAACACTAACACCCAAAAGGTTAACACCAAACTTGAAATGGCCCATTGTATATCATTACCTGTTCTAAAAAAAACGGTTACAATTTTAGATGTAAGCCAGTGACTGACCCTGTGGAAATGTATGCATGTCCAACTATGCTGGTTGAGTATAATAATATGGTATTGGTGACATGGTTGGATGTTACTAACACTTGAATCAAGATAATTATTGGCCTATTATTTTTTAAATAATTTAGAAGTAAAAACTGAGAGAAAATGGTCTCTTTCTGAACCAATTGAATGTTTGGTATCATTCAATATATTTTCTTGTGACCAAAGAGTTTGTGATTAGTTTTATGAGGTTAAATTTTGCAAAGAAATCTTGAAGTTTGTGAAAATTAGTAGTATGAATTGAACGATTTCACAAGCATCTTGCAATATGAAGGCATTATCTTTTCTGGGCCTTATGAAACAAAACATATCAATTGATAAGTTCATGTTTGTGATCAGGTCCACTTATAGATCAATGCAGCTTATCACAGATATCAGCCCTGAAATTAATTGCTAGGTAAGGTTTTGTCTGGAAGGATTCTTTACAAACACTATGTTGATTTGATTAACCACATCTATGGAAAGCCAGCAATACCAACATCTAAATGCATGTTTTTTCCCAAAAATATACATGTTTTTATTTATGAATGCCTCATTGTCTAGACAATTCAATGTGGTTCTCCTCTATGTTTACGATAGTGCATTGTGCAAATTTCCCGCAGGAAAAATGATGGAATTGATGGGTTTCCATTTAGTTTATGTTGATGCGGTGAGTCACAGATCCTTGTATGACAGGTTATTGATCTGTTACTCTCCATGTCAATGCTTATCTTGTCAATGTGATCTTAAAGAAAGATTTGGATGAGGCTTTGCATAGTTAAACCACACATATTGACCAGAGTTTAAATTAAACCTATTTTCAGAATAAGGGTGAAGAATAAGTTGGTAATTGTGAAGATCAAACAGCATTTATATCAACTCACAACAAGTGGGTTTAGTTCCTGTAGTGTTAGACTATCTTAGATTAAGAAGTAGGGCAATGGAGTGTGAACAATATTGCTCCTTACCGGATGAGCACAATGTATAAAGTAGGTAAGAGTAGTGTTATTAATAACAAAATATTATGATTGACTCTTGTGTTTATATTTGATTTAGATATTGACGAATGTGACTCAATGCCTTGTGGAGAAAATGCTAACTGTACAGATGATGATGGTTCCTTCACATGCTCCTGTCAATTAGGATACCAAGGAGATCCTTATATGAGTTGCATAGACATCAATGAGTGCCAGAACCCAGCATTGTTCTCATGTCATCCACTCGCATCTTGTATAAACACACCTGGTAACTTCACATGTGAATGTGATGAGGGCTATGAAGGCAATGGGACTAATGATTGCTCAGGTATGCATTTGTTATTATATAGTATGCATGTAGATTGTATATAATTGATACGAGTGATATTCCTTGAGTTAAGGCCAATAGCGCATGAATTGTAGATGATTGCTAGATTGGCCATGAGTGGAATTCCTGGTATTTCAAGAAATAAGGGCATTATTATCAGTATATCCAGATTTGGTAAAAATCGTAAAATGAATTCAAACAGAATCCACCATAAAGATCATTAAAGATGATTTTTAATTTCTTAAAACTTAAAATTATCAATGTGTCAAAATATTCCTGGAGATAGATGAGTAATTTCAGAGTAATAAACAAAAACAACATGGCATTCTGTTGGATGGACTAGTCTTTTTCAAGTATTTCTAATAAACCTGCCCAAGTGTACTTTCTTGGTTTATAATTTTTAGCTGTTATGATTAGATTCCATTCACATCATTTGGTTCACACAGTAGAATCTCTTCTATTGGACTTTAAATATGCTTCTCTCAAATTAGTGCCTACTGTGGTTATGAAGACGTGACTTTGAACATGCACTTAGTATCATGTAGGTGCACATAACACATGAATGCAACATATTTAATCAGGAAAGGTACAAATTTGTTTATTCTGTAAAGAATTCCCTTATTCTGTTTTAAATTTTTGAATGGCTTTTTTGCTGTGTTGTCTGTTTATTTTTTATGATCTAGATTATCAAATGTAATATTTATATGTTTGGGACAAACCCTTGTTAAAGGTTAGTTCACCCTGAAGAAATGTTTTTGTAAAAGTAGTAGAAAATATGATAAAAAATATTGATGAGTAAGGTTTGAGGATAATCTGTTAAAGTTTAAGAAAGTTATTAGAAATTTGATTTTAAGATTTGTAACATCATTAACAAGCAGCTGCCCCTTATGTTATGTCATATAAAATGCATGAATTCATTTTTTAATGGTTTCTTATGATGTATTTTTTTTTCTATTTATGATCGGGTCTGAAATGATTTATTGTCTCTTGATATACAAAAATTCCAGTAGAAACCATCTAAATTATTTTAGACAATAATATTTTGTTGATTTCTTTTTACCATTCGCTATGTAGGAAAGCTGCCCGTATACGTAATACTAGTAAATCAAATGATTAAAATCCTAATAACTTTTAAATTTTTTGGATGGATTTTTCTCAAACCTTTGGCGATATTTTTTATTATTTTTTCTGTTATTCTAAAAATAAAGTATTTGTCAGGGTGAACTTGCCATCTAAGCACTGGGCTTTTGTTTGTCCTCCACTTTTTAATATTTGTAAATGTTCTTTACTTGGGTTACCCATTGTTATTGTATGTATATGTATGTCTATTTATTGTTTCCTTTATTCTGTTATTTGTGCCATTTTGACGGAATATTTCTTATTGGATTGTGGAGACAAATGAAAATTGAATTGAAATGAACTATGCCCCGAAATGCTGAATATTAATCTACCAATGGCAGTGGTGATTATAAATGCTCATTGACTCTATATACTCCTTTAGTTTTCAATAAATTCATATAAATGATGTCATGAACCAAATGATATATAGATTATAATGTTTTCTTTTCTATCTTATACATGTAAATGTAGATCGTAATGAATGTGATGACATCCTTGAGTTTTGTGGACCTTTTAGCACCTGTGTAAACTCTGATGGATCCTATGAATGTATGTGCCTTGAAGGTTTCTTGAAAGAGTCTGTGGACAGTAACTGTACTGGTAAGATGACATCTTCATAACATTTGGTATGCATCAACTTAAGGGATAGAGCAATGTTGATCTGGCACTGCTACCGGATCACAATCAATTGGGCAAAAAGATTTTTAGGAGTATTTCTGTTTCAGATTTAGCTTTTAGATTTTGTTTGATGAGAGATCCTACTTTTCTACTTTCTTAATAATCATAATAATATTATATTAATATAGGTATATTTACCCAGGGTAGCCACTTCAGTTTCAAAAACTGTTCTACCAGCGGGCCCTGCTATTATTACCCTGGCTTAATAACCAATTCTATGTTCTTCAATTTTCTAAAGGTCACATTCCGTTTTCTTTGGTGGAATGTGCAAAACACATGATGAAGCATTTGTAAATCATGAAAGTATAAGAAAAAACATAAAATTAATGGAGATAAAGCTTGGAAACACATGCTGAACATTGCACAATTAGGTGTTCGGAATTTTGCTTTGCTTTGTACAATTTTTCGTATTTTTTTGTAGATGAATTATTAAGAATTTATAAGTTCCATGATGTCCGTATTCCTCCTATGTTCTTTAATTTTGTTTCATGTTTATGTTGCACTAAGGACTTAAGGTTTGAACCAAAATTACTGTTTTAATGATTAAATGGATAATTGAATTTGTATATTCATATAAGCAATTGATGATTCATTAAAAAAATACCTAATTGAGTAATTGATTGAGCAATTCAATGAATTGATATTTAAGAATTAGTGAATAAGTAAATGAATGAATGAATAAAATGATTGAATGAATTGATGAATGAACTAAATAAAAAATGAAACAACAGACCCTTTTTGCATGAATGCTAGAGCTGGGATGTTGTAACAGCAGCAGAACTACAAAACATTTGTACTAAGAGCTATTTAAATCTTTCTAATTATTGATATAATTGCAGAAATGTTGAGTACAGGATTATATGATTAAATAAATGAATGAATGAAATCATTTCCATTTGCAGTATTTCAAATATCCTTTCATTGTCATGACTGTTTGCTTTTATCTTTGTCCCTTGCTGCTCCATGTAATTTTTCTCTTATTTCCTTTTCCTAGCGCCTTGAGTACATAATCAATGTGGATTTGGCACTTTAGAAATACTCTATATTATTATTTGTTTTTTCCTTACAGATTTGAATGAATGTGACACTGTTCAAAACACCTGTCCTCCTGATATCTCTACATGCACTAACATAGATGGTGATTTCAACTGTACATGTAACACTGGGTTTGAGAATGACACACCCAAATCTTGCATTGGTAAATCATTTTTCATATTCATATCATATTCCAACTTAATTTATCAATCATCTCTCCTATCTTTTACTCTTTCAATTTGATAAATCTCATAAAAACGTATCATTTCCTTTCATCAACTTTATCCACAGTCTATTAATGCATAAAATACTTTGGGTGACTTCATTTGGTTCTATAGCTATTCTGCTATTGAGTACCTGTATGTACGCCCTATTTGTATGGGAAATGCCTGTAGTGTTATGATTATTTGCTCATTGTTGTATTAATTTTACAAATCATCCAAACAGGGTCAGGGCACATTGAAGATAAATAGGCCTTTAACACATATCTTTTTCAGGGCTTTATACAAGTATATGATTGAATATATTTAAGAGCACAACATACATAAATCAGATGAGACCATGGTAGGCTCAGAAAGTTTGTGACACATATATCCAAGATTAAATATTAGATAAAAGCATGTGAAATAATTTTGGTAGATTTGTATTTCTGAAGACACTTGTGAAAAATAGTGATGATTTGATGGATCTATCTATGTTTTTCTTTCTTTTATAAATTCCTTCATTTTTCTCTATAATGTGAACATATTCTCATTGGCAAGCTGTTACTGATCAGCTATTTTGTAAAAGTTTTGTTATATAAGTGAATTGACTGCATTGAATTGAATTCCTACATTATCTTTTTCTTTTAGACATAAATGAGTGTGACCGTGGTACCGACAACTGTATGGGCAGTGAAGATTGTATCAATGTTATTGGAGATTTTAGGTGTATTTGCAGCGAAAACTTCACTGAAATCGTTGGAAGCTGTGAAGGTAATTTATTTTCCACTTTGAGGATTGAAATTATGTTCCAAATGATGTGGTCACAAATGCTGAATTGTTTGTATGAGCATGTTATTATTTCAGTAGCTGTAAGTGACATGACAACATTCCACAGACCACCATGACATACAAATTAGCCTGCTTGCGAGACCATGCATTGTTAAATTCTGAGAAGTGGCAAGGTTGAACCTTCAACATAAGGAAATGAATAAAATCATAAATGGCCTGATGCAAAGGCATTTCCCTCTCATGACAATAACAAAATTACAAAGAATTTTTTTCACTTGTAACATAACAAACCAATCTGGACAAGATTTAGCCTATTTCCAGCCAAACAAATAAAATCCTTATTCCATGAATTGAGAGTAGCAATTAGTTCTTCCAATCTAATCCATTCTGGGTTCCAATCCCAGCCATGGAATCACTGTGCTGCCCTGGTGTAGTGAATGGATACTTGGTATACATTGAGTAATAGTGATAAAGGTGGTATGTAGAGCAATAGTAGGAGTAATTAAACTTGCTCTTTATATCCTCTTTCAAATAATGCTAAATAATTCCAGCTGCTACAATCATTTTATCCATTATCAATAATAAAAACCACAAACATTCTGTATAATTTGGAAAGTTTTAAGCTCTTCCAAAGAAGCTTAGTTCAGGGAATTCAGCTTGATTTTATATACATTTGCTTTAGTTTAGAACTAGATTAATGAAGACTGCAATAAATCCTTGATATCAAGAAAATTTTTCTTTCAAAATTATTCACCACTACTTTGTATACTCAAGTTTAGTTTTAACAGTCGTTGTGTTTGGAGAAGCCATGGTATGAGTACACCATTTCAGATGTGTACGATCTAAGGTATTATGTTATAATAATGGCATATTTACCCAGGGTGGCCACTTCAGTTCCTGTTACTGGTATTACCCCAGCTTTAGCTGGGCTGCCATATAGGTGCTCAAGCATTCAAGGACTTTCTTCCTCCAGGAAACCCATTCACCTCACCTGGGTTGAGTGCAGCAATTTGGCATGGCTTGGAATTGAACCCATGTCCCTCAGATTGAAAGACCAGAGTCCTGACCACTAGTCCATAATGCCACTGCATGTGTCTATTGGAATGTTTATATTAAATCTATTTGCAGACTTGAATAATGTAGATATTCAAATGAATAAAACTCTATTTTCAAGAACAACAAAATATGGAGTGACTTTAGTGGGTGTGAAATGACAAATAGGGTTATATGCCAATAATATATCATCATATCATTCTCTTTAAATTTATCTAATTATTATTATTATTATCATTATCAGTACTATAATTGTCATTATGATTTTTTTTAGCTTCATTATCTTTGGAATTGAGAGTGAGATTTGAAGCTATCCTAGGACTTGTTGTTTCAGCCAGCCCAACTGTTCTTGATTCTCCTGCAAATCTTAATCAACTCGAAGGAGATGTAAGTTAGCATTTGAATCAATTTGTACTTTCTGGCTATCACATGTTCCATATTCACTTAACTCTTGAAATGGTTTTAAAGCACCCTAGTAATGTACATGTATGAATGAAATCCTGTGAATGTAGATATTTTTTGCATGTTCCTAATTCTAAAAACCATTTACACTTGCGTAAACACTCATTATTCTAAAAGGCCATACTCCAAAAGTGGTGAATTGCACACACAAAAATGGCCATTTGTCTGAAAAAATGAGAAAGGTTTTTATCAATATCAACCTTTGATGCATTTATTCCAAACCTTCAATTCTTACTTTGTTTTGTATGAAAAACCCATTTGAATAATAAATCTTTAACAAACCATTGGAATATCAAACCTTACTTTATTTTGGTAGTAGCAAATTAAATTCTTCATCTCAATAAGTTTTTGCCTATACATATGAAGGAATTAGTAGATGAAAAACATGATTTGTTTTGGCTATCTGCTTGGTTGTCCATTGAAAGCTTGCATGCTATACATGTAGTTGTAGAGCCCATTGCAACATCGACCTTCTATTTCTCTCCATGAGGCACACACACAGAAGACCGGAAGGGGGGGCAGTCAAATATATTGCTGTGAACATGCTTGACCAAACACCCCCTAAACAAGTTTTTCTCTTTGTGCCCAATAACCCCCTAGACAAGTTTTTTCGCGGGATTTATTTAAACATTTTTGGCCCCTAAACAAGTTGTCGCCAAAACATGACCTTGGGGGAAAAAGCTTGGGGAAAACACATAGCCTTAACACGCATTTGAATAGTCTTAAAAAAAAGCTTTGGGGAAAAAACATACCCTAAATATGTTTGATCCCGCGATTGACTATTGACCAGTCTTTCAAAACCAACCCTTTTCTTGAAAATCGGTGTTTTTGATACCCTTAACGAGTCCACGCGCAGACCGTGTCCAAAACTGAAAAACATCCCTTTCCACTCGTTTTTTTTGTCACGCGTGTGTACAGCAATATATTTGACTGGCCCCCCTGGGACAGAAGGCTCATTATGTTCCTAAGTTTCTCATTCTCTTAATTGAATTAAAACATACTACTCTGCTATACACTGTATATGTAAACAATGAACTAAGCTGTGCATAATGAACAACAATATTTTGTAGTCATTTTACAGTTGGTTCTTGTACTAATCACAAAAGAGGAATAACATTATAGAAATCTCTGTTTCTAGTCTTCTGTTCCAAATTGACTTTCAAAATTTCCAAACGCTATTATGGAAAGAAAACAAAAAGAAATTCCATATTTTTGTTCAAAATAGAATCTGAAATAGACCAATTGATCATCGGCCTGGCAGCCACTGTGCAGTGCAAGGTAGACGTAGCTCTATCCCCTACATTATTGAACTTCAAACAGGATATCAGCAACTCTCATCTTTTAACGTGGAATGAAATCTTTGGAACATGTAGACTTGTGTGGAAACAGAAAAATCCAAGAATAGGAACAAAGAAAATTTGAGAAAAATTAGACAAATAATGAGAAAGTTATGAGCATTTAAATATTGCTATCACTAATGCTATGGAGATCTTCCCATCGGCAATGCTACAAAGATGTGTGATGTCACATGTGAACAACTTTCCCTTTCATGAGCTATAAAATACCCTCAAAATGTCTCTTTTGCCCTTTTTTAGGGTGACACAATCTGTTAATCAATAATATATTCTTTGAAAATTTGTATTACATCCCTCCTATAGAAAGAATACACGATCTACTGATAGATGTGATAAAAGAGGCAGTTTAAGTGAAATATAAACAAAAGTAGTGACATCACACATCTTTGTCGTATTGCCAATGGGAGGATCTCCAAAGCATTAGTGATCAAAATATTCAAATGCTCATAACTTTTTTTTAACTTTCTTTGATCTGTTTCTTTGATTTTTCTGTTTTCACACAAGCTTTCTGTTAATGTCTTTTGGTGTGATGCGGCTGAGGCTTGAACTCCAGACCTACTCGTGCAACGGATGCTCTACTTACTGGGCCAACACACCTGTATAGAGAGAGAAAAACACATACATGGTCATTAAATGTATTTCTTTACTCCTCAGATGCTCTCATTCCTTCAAAGTACTCCAGAACTTGGATTAAACAGCCTTGCTGTAACAGTATTAAATGTGAATGTGACTGGTCAGTATGCATATGTAGACTTCAGGGTTGATGTCAACACAACGTTGAGTATGAATAAAATGGAGTTGGAATCAGTGTTTTTCAATTCTCTTCCGGATAACCAGCGGTTTGGATCTCTTGCCCAACAAAACGTGGTTAGTCAAGAGGGTGAGTATTACTCCACCTTTAGAAAAATGAACAATGCTGAAATTAAATATAATACAAGGGCCATGATTTCTATGATACCTCACATTAAATATAATACTAGGGCCATGATTTCTATGATACCTCACATTAAATATAATACTAGGGCCATGATTTCTGTCATACCTCACAATTACATATAATACAAGAGCCATGATTTCTATCATACCTCACAATTAAATATAATACTAGGGCCATGATTTCTATCATACCTCACAATTAAATATAATACTAGGGCCATGATTTCTATCATACCTCACATTAAATATAATACTAGGGCCATGATTTCTATCATACCTCACGTATAGGGCCATGATTTCTATCATACCTCACATTAAATATAATACTAAGGCCATGATTTCTATCATACCTCACAATTAAATATAATACAAGAGCCATGATTTCTATCATACCTCACATTAAATATAATACTAGGGCCATGATTTCTATCATACCTCACGTATAGGGCCATGATTTCTATCATACCTCACATTAAATATAATACTAAGGCCATGATTTCTATGATACCTCACATTAAATATAATACTAGGGCCATGATTTCTATGATACCTCACATTAAATATAATACTAAGGCCATGATTTCTATGATACCTCACATTAAATATAATACTAAGGCCATGATTTCTGTCATACCTCACATTAAATTTAATACTAAGGCCATGATGTCTATGATACCTCACATCCCAGAAAAGATAACCTTTTTTCAGTGGTGATTATCACCATCACTAAACATGAATTAATAATAAACTTGTCACTGATAGTGAGAGATAAGTGAGTTTAAGACTAAGCTAATTATCATCTATGCATGGGAGAAAACAAACAATAAACACTGAAGCAAGTCAAAGAAACAATTTGTGCAGAAACTTATATGTGAATCCAAATCTACTCTCATTTCAAGATAGAAACTTAAAGAACAATAGAAAATAAATGACCCATTTTTCTGCACAATTATTTACATTCAATTTCAGTGTCTTGCTCATTTCATCTTGCTCATTTTCATGTTAGATCAGTCTTATTTTTTTATGTTGCAAATGAATGCCATAAATTGATTGCTAGTTTTGGAGAAAAAAAATGTGAATCAATGTTTCCTCTATCTGGGACACAGTGTGTAGTATATTGTATTTGAATAGATGAGTTTGTATACTGATCATTATAATGCTTTCTCAGAAAAACAAGATCAAAATTAGACCTCACTGCCTATTGTGAGTCCTAATTTCAACAAGGCAAGGAATAAGATCATTATGACTCCCAAAACTCTGATTTTTTATGTTTTAGTATTGTAGATGAATTTTATAGTTTAGTATAATTCACACCATTAAACCTTCATCAAAGCCTTAGCCAGGCTGTCAAGAAAAGTTATCAGAATGTCAAAACGTTTACTGAATTGACATACAAGTAAGTATAACTACAAATCTGTATATATTTCAAACTTGGTATCAAAACACTTTGTAACTAAAAATCATTTGTAAAATGACATACAAGTATTCTGATTTATGTTTATTGGACAAACAAAAAAAAAGGAAAAAAGGGTTGGGGGTAGATGGGGGGGTGCTCAATCAAGAGGAATACCTTGATGTACCACCCTCAATAATTACCAAGGTATAAAGATGAGAAAGTAAAATACACAATCATTATTGAATTGTCTGTTGCTTGCTATTAAATTCTTCAAAATGATGAAGAAAAATCTTTCAATCAGCTATGTGATTGAATTGCTAATGTCATGACTATATCAGATAATGTGACAGCACAATCATTGACCTGTGTGATTAACATGTATGATGTACAGTAATGCAATGTAAATTTAATCTATTCTTCTGTAGTATAATGTAAGTTATATTGTAGTCTAATGAAATTAGAATGAATAATTCTTTATAAATTCCTTCACCTATGATCAAAGCACAAAGAGATTATGAATATTATGTACTTTATAAGTACCATTATTGTTATTATTACTTTTATTATTATTACTATTATTATTTCTGTTGTAGATGTTGATGAATGTATGGATGATTCTGAGCTTTGCAGCAATGGAACTTGTACAAACACTATTGGATCTTTCTTCTGCACATGCAATGAAGGATATATGGAAGATGACACAAGCACTGCTTGTTTAGGTATATATTTTAATTTAATGTAATTTTTTTAATTTTCCACACATCAATTTATTCAAAATATTGGCGAAAAACTCTTTTTTTCTGCTGAATCATGTCTTGGTGCAAGATGCAATTCATTTTTATTTACTGAATATTCACTGAATTTGTTAAACACTTTTATTAATTGACCAAAAATTATGTTATTAAGAGAGCTGTCTTGACAAGTCCTTCATGGGATTTTTTACAGCTATGCCTAATTTCATTACTCTATCTATACCAATATGTATGTACATACTATTGAATTGCTTTATTTAATCTTGAATAGCATGGTTTTTATCCAATGTGTTTTTGATATTGGAATTGAATAAAGTTGAAATGATAAACGTTAATTTTAACAGAATAATTGTTGTTTTGTATCTGCACTTAACAAATGACAGCTAAGGAAGTGCAAGAAGCTGTAAAAAGATTGTGCTTCAGTATTTCAAGGTACCATTGGATATAAGTTTTTACATTGGAAAATGCAATTTTAAGTTGAACACAAACCTTAGAAAAAGCCAGCAAGTCTGTAAAATCAATGCAAATTCAAATTGTCTTGAGCTGAAAATGATGTGACACAAGTATGAAATACATTTACATATTGTTCAGGTAATTTTATTGAGATAAACTGAACTGACGCTAAAAGACGTTCAGCTTTCAGTCTTAATGAATAATCCAAAGTTGTGATAATGATTTCTTCTTGTTTACATGACTTATGATACAAGGACCTAAATGACATCCTAAGTCATGGTTGAAGATGTCATGTGTTTGCCTATGCAAATCTGGAATATTATATAGCACTAGTTTTAGGTGTAAAAGAATGTCTTTTGTACACGTAATTTTGTTGTGTTGCGACATAAGATGATCCTTTTCCCTGGTAATTACATCTGATGTACCTTTGATTTATTATTAGCTGCACTTTGTTGAACTTTATTTGAATAAACCTCTGTTATAGTTTGTAATAATTGTTCTTTAACATTAATGCATATTATGTTTTTTCATGACCAACCCATTTCCAGACATTGATGAATGTGATGATTTAAGCCTGTGTACAGATGGAGAGTGTGAAAACAACAATGGTTCATTTTCTTGCATTTGTAATGAAGGATTTGAAATCAATGTTTCGGGTGATCAGTGCCAAGGTATGTCAGCTCTTCATTCTTTGATGAAGAATTTATTTCACTTTGAATTTACAGCAACAAAAGTACAAACTAAGGCAATTGTAAGACAATGTAGTGTAATAAAATAATCAGCTCTAATATGTATTCGGTCTACATCTAATACTTCAAGAAATATTTAGATACCATATATTTTCTACAGGTGTCTATTAAAAATGTTGTATTAGAAATGAGGTTAAATCTTTGTTTAAAAGAGTTGTGGCTCAGTGGTTAGGTGATTGCCTTTTGAATGGCAGGTTGATGGTTTGATCCTAAATATTTATTCAAAGATGATTATGAGAATGAAGGAGGGTGATAATAACATACTATGTTAATCAGGGCCAGCTTGGAGAATAGTTTATAAGAGCTGAAGTGGCTATCACAGGTAATTAAGGATGATTATGATGATTATTATTATATTATCATATATGTCATATTATTACATACATTTTAACCTTTAATTAATAGTCTGCATGCTATCAATAACTCAGTCAAAATAGGATCAAGTACTTTGGGAATCTAACTGTATTTGGGAGCTATTCAATGAAAAACCAAAGGAATGTACTGGTCCCTGTAGGTTTTGGGAAGAAGATTTTAAAATTCTTATTTGTTTGAAAACATGGAAATTTGAATTTTTCGTCAAGAGAATTTACTCTTAAGCATTGAATATGCTGGGTAATAAGGTTCAAAAGCTTAATCTGCGATCATTTTCTCTATCCCTGTAGATATCGATGAGTGCAATGGTGATAATGAATGCACTGGTACTGGAATATGCATGAACACTGAGGGATCATACACATGTATTTGTATTCCAGGATATCAACCCAGCCCAAATATGACTTCTTGTGAAGGTTAGTTTTTTTCTGCTCCTTTGGGGCATTATATGAAGATTTTTGTCAGTGATTTTCACAAAGAAAGCTATTAGAAACTGATCTGATTTAATGAGAGAATATTAGTCAGTGAAAATCATTGACAATCATTTTGATACCTAAGAAGACTGGGGGTGGGGCTGAGATCTCGGCCGTTGATCGCAACAAAAATTGGCATGCGCATTATCCAATATTATAATCTACAGAACTATAAGGTTAAATTCAGTGAAAAATCTCATTGCTAATTAAATACCTATGCTAATTTATACATAAAATCAAAAGTTTCCTGTAATTAAGTAATTTATGCCCCTAAAATGCTAATTTTTGGTGTACAAACTCTTAAATATAAATCTGATCAAATGTACTTTTTAAAAAAATTAACGTCACATTTATATTCTCATGTATTTTTGTGTTTTTCGACTTTTGTTTTGTCTTTCAATGGACATTGTTGGGGACTTCATTTTCATCATAAACAAGATGAAATTTATTTATTTCAATTAGTAAAATGAAAAATAATGATACATCTATGAATTTTGGCTAAAAGCACTATTTGCATTGGATTTATACACAAATTCACATTTTTTAGCAATTTTGGGTCTGCATGCACTTACAAAATGTTGCATAATTTCAGAACCGCGTACTTGGGGGTTGCAATTTTGGTCTCAAAAGTTGCGCAAGAATTGATCGTAAAAAGTCAGCGAGTGACGCGGACATGAAAATTGCATGACTTATTTATTGCGAAAAATATCTAGGGGGGCTGAATCAGCCCCCGTCTTTTTAGGGTTAAAAGGTGCCTCGCAGATTATTCCCAGTTTGTGTTTAACCATCTGGTTATTTCAATTGGCAATTATGAGAAATCACTAGAGGGCACTTTAATATTTTGTGAGATTAAAAGCCCCTTGTCTTTTGTTTTTTCACCTTGAAGATAAACAAATATTCATGGAAATGTTGAGTCTTGACCAAAAAGGAGACATGATTTTGATAAGCTATCATATGACCCTGGCTGTTAGCATTAAACAAAATCAAATTATCTAGTTTCAATAGTAATGAAGCTTTTGATCGAATTAGAATTAGTTCTGAGTTTATAAAAAAAGTCACCCTTTCACCCTTAGGTAGCTTGTCAAAAGTCCATGCACCGTTCTTCATCGTTCTTCCCGCATCCGGGTTTTCGCTTCGGCTTTCCCGCCCAACGTTCCCTTCTCTTCAAAGGAACGGTCGCCATCAAAGGGCCTTTGATGCCACCGTTCTTTTGTTCGTCTTTCCTGCAAGTCTTAATTTCTGTCGAAAGGCCGAAGAATCTATTCTAAATAGCTCCCTCTACGACCAAAACAAATGTGTGCCTTCATCATGTTCATATTGACTGTTGGATCGAGATTTCGCGTCACTGTTCTGAACTGTGGTTCGCATAATGGAAGTTCTGGTGCATTCATAAAGCCACGGTAGCTTAATAAAAAAATCACGCACATGTCATGAATCGTTACTGATCTTACGAATTTGCTGCAATAAACATGAAAACCTCTTTTTTTGCAATTGGAAGAGAGTCAATTCATGATGTTTTAGGTGGGAAAATAAGATTCCACATATTTTCGTTTCGTAGGCCCAAGCCATTCGTAGAATTCACGTCGACTTAGAATATTAATTATTACTCGCATCTCAAACAAGTGTCGAGAGCCCCCCCCCCCCCTCCAAAAAAACAGAAGGAAATAGAATGATAAAATAAATATGACCGGAACAGCTTGAAACTATTAGGCATAGATAGATCAAAGATTTACAAAGATTTATTAGAAACTGTTTTAAATAGTTTCTTAAAATTTTTGACGGGCAACAATTTCCCCAGGATAACATATTGTCTCTTAATTTTCTTTATCTCCATGTTGTAAAGAAGCGGGACCAAAAGAGATTGTGAAAAGAGGAAAAAGAAAACTAAGAAGTCAAAGGGAGAGGAAAGGAAGGGGAAATAGAGAGAAATAAGAAAATAATATTGGGATGGAAAAAGAAGAAGGGTGAGAAAAAAAATGGAGGAAATACAGTTGAAAGAGTGGGAAAAAACTCGGAAATTTGAGAGGGGTTCTCCAGATAAGCGATTCCATGTCCCTCGACGTCAATGTCCGATTGTGTTAAAAACGACTGTCATCGATTAATATTAATCTTTTTTTTTTCGTTGTTTGACCAAATGCGTGCGCATCCCGATTGCTGCTTCTGCATCGAAATCAGTATTCATGAGAAAGCAGAGTTGTGTTCTCGCAGAATTCGTGATCAGGTGGGGGGGGGGGGGTTAAAAACATTTTCCCCAAAATTCATGACTTGCGTCTTCGGAATGAGAGTACGCATGCGCGTGGACTGGATATTTACGAAATTGTGGTCGTCTATTTGAATATTGTATGCCATGAATGAATCAGCATCCTCAAATTTCCGGTACCTTTCTACCCCCCCCCCCATTATGAGAGGCACAATTAAATATGTAATGCAAAATGCAGCCAAAACAGAAGAGTGCCCCCCCCCCCTTGAAAGCGAACCTAATTTTTCCCCCTGTCATGGATCCGCCCCCGACCTTTAGACATTATGTTGTATAGACCCAATTCTTGGTTGGATTTACATTTACATAGGGCCCGCCCCCCCCCCCCCCCCCTATTGGCGGAGCAAAAAAAAGGGGAAAGAAAGAAAAAGAGAGGAGAAAAAGAAGGGGAAACATAAGAGAAGGAAGGCGAGTGAATAAGATGAGGCGAAGACTTAGAAAATAACTTTAATAATCATTACGCTACTGGGACAACCAATTCAAAGAAATAAACAAATATCAACCTTGGGCGGCCGATCGGGGAAAATATGGGTGAAAAATGAAATCACCCTCCCCCTATTGGCGGAGGCTGGATCCACCCCTGATTTAGATTTACATTTTATTCACACTATCGATCCCCTCTCGGGCATGAGTGTACAACATAAAAACATATAACAGACTAAAGTATAACTTCATTTAATTGGTTTAACGTATTAAACGTAATGTTCGGAATTAAAAATAAATACCAATTGTGGTAACGATCAGAAAATTAGTTCGATCAGAATGCAATGAATTTTACCAACGAAGTGTTTGTTTGTATAAATGAAAAATATTTGCCAAATAGCCCTGTGAAAGAAAATCGTAAAAGTGCTGAGAAATGAGCGATATAAGCACAGAATTCCATCAAATGTCAGGTATTTTTGAGGCAATATTATAACACACTGTACCACGTATGCTTTAAAAAAAAAAAAAAAAAAGTACACACCTAGTTACAAATAATGCGTGAAGCATTTCCATTTATTTGAATGCAGGATAAAAGAGCACAGGTGTCGTAGCCGGGGATCGAACCCCGGACTTTCCATGTATAGCCAGGCGCCTTAGACCACTCGGCCACGGCACCCTCACATGTTTTAGCGATCATCAGAATTATCGATATTGAGCGGCGATTTCATTATTCTACAAGGCGCGGATCCAGGAGGGGGCCGAGCCGGCCCCGGCCCCCCTATTTTTTGACAACCTGCAGAAAAAAGTGTTTCTTGATAGAAACTACGAAAAGCAGGAAGAAAAGTAAGAAAGAGCTATTATACCCATGATGTGTAATTTACAGCCTCGTAACGGCCGGCCCGACCCCGAAAGGAAACAAGAAAAAGATGAGGGGAAGAATTGGAAAACAGACTTTATACAAAAAAATTTCGCTCGCGCATCGCGCTCGCATTAACTGTGTAATGAATCCCATTCAAGAGGATTAAATGGCACTTTATATATCCAGTTCTGAAATCAATTTGCACACAATATTTTAGCTCACGCATCAAGCTTTCATTTTTTTGTTTGATTTACACAAATTGTTATATCAAAATTTTCAGCTCGCGCTGCGCGCTCGCATTGTTTTATTTGTGAGTAACCTATCCTCTTTGGAAATTCTTTCCAAAATTTGTCAAAATGCTCCTGTATCATGTCAGTTTATCAAAAAATTAAGCTCGTGCTTCGCGCTTGCATTTAATTGTTTGAGACATGCAAACAAGCTTGTTCTTTAATTTTGAATAAAAACGCACTTAGACCGTCCAGTTTTCAGGTCGGAATATCACTCATTATTTAATTGGTGATACTTGTATCCTCTTCACTAATCACTAAAAAACAGTCCTAATTGAGTCCCTTAATTTTCACGTTTCGGCTCGCGCTTCGCGCTCGCATTGTTTAGTTGGATACTTATCTTTGTTCATTATTATAAAAACTGCTCAGAATCTTAGAAGTTTTTGCACGCGCTTCGCGCTCGCATTTTATATTATGACCACATGAGATACCTTATCTTGTTTATAACAATAAAAACTAACATTTGCTTAAAACTTCAGTCTTCAGTTAGGACTACCCCCTCAAAAACCAACAAAAAATAGAATTATGGCGGCCAATCGAGAAAAATTTTGCTGAAAATATTTATCGCCCCCCCCCCCCCATTGGCGAAAGCTGGATCCGCCACTGAAGTGCACATTAATGTACTAGATCTAGATTTATGATAAATATTTCGTGTCTAAATCGTCATGTAATCATATTTAAAATTGCTCCTGATATCTTGTGCTGTTCATGGTCTATAACCTCCCATAGTTATCGATATCGTCATCACCGCTGTTACTATCGCAATCATCTTCATTTCTCTATTATAAGTATTATCTTCATTAATATTTCTATTATTTCATTATAATTTCATCTTCATGAATCGATGGGGTGGGAGAAGGAGGAGGAGAAGACTGAGAATTACCAAGGAGAAGCAGACGTACATGTAGAATGGGGGAGCAGTAAAAAGGGATGATAATAATAATGAGAGATGAGGAAGGATACGGAGAGGAAAAACAAAGATAGAGAAAAAAAAGGAGATGCAAGAAGAAAAAGAAGAAGAACGAAGGAAAAGCAGTAGGAGACGTATAAGAAGAGCAGGTGGGCAGAAGAATAAGAAGAGAGGAGACGTAGAAAAGGGGGAGGAGGGAAAAGAAAGAAGCAGCAGAAAAGAATGAGGTGGAGAAAAAAGAATAATGAAAGACGACTAAAGATATGAAGAAGAAAAAAAGATAAAGAAAAGGAGAAGGAGTAAGAAGAGTAGATGAAGAAGGGGGCGAAGGATGAGAACAAGAAGAATAATAAGGTGGAAAAGAAGAATAACGACGGAGAAACAGAAGAAATAGAAGAGGGGGGGGGGTGAGTTTGTTCTAAAATAAAATCAATGTGAGTAGAATTAAATTAATGTTTTTATCTATATTGCAGTGATTACATCATTACAATACTAGGATGCCATTATGTTCAATAATTTAAGCTTCAAAATTATGTACTTCACGGGTGAAGATATGGGGCCGTAAGCTGCAGGGAGATATGTAGAGTGATATATTAGCATTAGATCATTACTCTAAAATAGATGGAACGTGCTTATTTATTTATAACTAATATTAGTTGGTACACTTACTGGCCTAAAAGCCAAAGCAAATAGGGCCATGATAAACTTCTCCATCAAGAGAATTGAACATTATTGACCTTTCAGGATTGCTTGGCATTGATACTCATCGAACTGTTCTTAGTCATTGCCCAGGCCTATGATCATGAAAGAGCAAGATCACTCACCCGTATAGTAGAGAATCATTGACAATAGCATGCTCAGCGGGTTCGCCACAGAAAACAATGAGAGAGCTAGACGCTCACAGTCTTTAATTCCCCATATCCGCTGTCGTGATTATTGTCGTAATTTCAATAGATAAACCTACTTCAAAAGACCGTTCGCCCGCCCGATGGGGAATCTTTTGTAATACTGTAGTGTATTAAAGTACGCGTATGCAGTAACTACCATCCCGACTTCTGTTGTGCTATTTAAAAGATTTCTTTCACCATCATCGAGGAGCGATTACCGTGTAAAATCGCATAAATTATCTCACAGAACGGATATAATGTTCATGATTACCAACATCACCATAATCATTACTATTATCTTTCATATTTTTTAATGATATAAACTATAAAATTGATACTGGAGAACGATTGGAAATAGATAATGAATGAATGATGATGATGATAACAGTGATGATGATGGTGATAATTAGAACTTTGAAGTGATTTTAATGGACATGATAATACGAATAACATGAATAATAATATCAGTAATAATGTAAACATTAACAAGCGAAGATGATTGGTATATTTGAGGCAATGAACCATGTATAACTTGAGACGCGTTTTTCCTTTATCACGTTTGTTATAAAAGGGTTTTCATATCATGATCCTGAAAGACATAGGTTATATTTAGATTAAAAAGAAAGAGAATGGATAGCAATCTAATTATGGGAAAGATTTTGCGGGATGTCAAGTCCCGGGGGGGGGGGGGACTTAACATATCAAATTTTTAAGTCAATATACATAACACATTTGAACTCGGAAATCGAACTTTCATTTTTAAAAAGTGTTCTGAAAAAAAAATTATTGTCTGAATATTAACATTTTCTGCTCCCGCTGCGCGCTCACAAAATTTGATTTGTCAGGTACCTATTATTTTCCTGTATTCCATTTTAGTTATCAAAATATCCCTATTCATGTCAGATTGTGAAAACATATTAGCTAGCGCTGCACGCTCGCATTTTGATTGGTGAGTTATGAAAATTTTAATATTCATAATTATAGAAGTGCTATAATATTGACAGATTTCGCGCTCTGATTAGGCTTATTAGATTAATAAATAAATTAAATGATAAATTGTCCCTTTTTCAGAATGGAATATCAAAAAGTTTCATCTCGCGATTTGATAAGAGAAATAGGAAGACAGTCATAATTTTCATATGATGGAATATTGTTCTTAGAATTTTCCGGCCCTATGTCAAAACTCAAAGTAATAATAATGAATCATATATGTTCCTTTTTAAATGTGATCCATATCCACTCACAATTCTCCTACAAATCTCAAATTTTCCGCTTGCGCTTCGCGCTCGCATCGATTACTTAGTTATGTATGTACCTTTTTCATGATTACAAAAATTGCTTAGAACTTCCATTCTTCAGGTAGAAAAGTAAATATTTTCAGCTCACGCTTCGCGCTCGCATTATCTAATTGTTGAAATATGTAACGTTTTAATTTACGGATAATTACGAGCAGCCGTTAACAGATTCCTTTTTTTATCAGAACGATCAATGCGTACTAAATTCATTCATCTCGTTTAGGATCAGAAGCATTGCCAGAATGCTATTTTAGGACAAAATACATGAAATAAAAAATGTTTAAAAAGCGGGCGCGACGCGCTCGCACTATTTAGATTAGGCTTGTGAGATTATTTTACATTTATTTTTACATTTGATTTAAAGAATAAAGCTTAAAAGTGACAATATTTGGTTTACATATTATAAAGCGCCTTCTTATATTCCAATTTTACCTTAAACGTAAGTATTTTATTTTCAAACGAAGTCTATGAAAAGGGTGCAGTTAGGCTTTCATTTTGATGCCAAATAGTCTCATAATTGGGATTAGTTGCAAACACGGTTTTCGAATAGAAGGCACATCGGGGAACATCAAAGTAACAAGACAGTCACCAGCGCTGACAAAGTGATAATCTCCCTTGACATACCCTATATACCAATCAAGAGGTCATCTTTCTATTGACATCCGCCACCACTCAGACCACCTCTATATGTTCAAGAATATAGGGTAATCTCCGCAATCAAGAATGGGGAAATTTAAATCTACCTTGACAATGGGGTAAGCCGTTAAATACAGCTTGCAATGCACTGGCCCATGTCATTTTCAACGTCCGGCTTTCGGGGAATTACAATTAGCATCAAATTGGTAGTTCTCTTGTTCTCGTTTTGTCCCCATACTATAGAACCTTGATTTTGTTTCTTTTCGTAATGTGCATTTTGATATGGTTTCCAATATATTTCTCAACATTTCGACATTTAATGTAGTTTAATGCTTGCCTTTTTAAAGAGCAATATTACATAAAACCTGCTTGGCCAAGCAGATTATAACATAACGTTCGAATGATATTCTATCAACACATTTTTAATTAAGCATGTAAATTCCCTCTTTATAGGCATGATAGGTCTACTCTTAATGTAAACATTCGAGTTATATTTATTGTCTACCATCTCTCTGTGCATTTTAATCCCAGGGGGGGGGGGGGGCACTTACATTGATGAGTGGATACCATGCGCGACCAAAAAAACACGTAAAAAGGGTGTCTTTTTCACGATAGGGCACTTTACGTACGTAATGTGATAAGGGTGTCAAAACACAAAAATAATAAAAAAGGGTATCTATTTCGCAAGGAAAATTACGTGTTTAGTGTCGACTTTGCGGGTATGATAAAATAAAATTAAAACGTTTTATAAAGGATGTCCTTTCTGCCCAACACTACGTGTTTAGGGTCCGATTTGCGCGAGTCATCGAAGGTGGGGTCGTTCTAAACCGAATAAGGTCAAGCCGACGACCGAAGGACCCGTAACAATAAAACATTCCTTTACTTGTTTAGGGGTTCATTTCAGGGAACATTTGCCAAGAGTATCGTTTTGTTTCCAATACTTGTAAAGGGTAGGGTTTCAAACGCCAATACTTGTTAAGGGGTGCATTTTCAGAAAATGGAAATTACGTGTTTAGGGTGCTTTTCGAGACCCCATGGTCGCGCATGGTATCCACTCGTGAATGGAAGTGGCCCCCCCCCCCCGGGATTTTAATAACCAAATATATTTTGAAAAGGGGTGTTTACCAGGCTAAAGTGAAGGTCCTCATTTGGGTATGAACGACATATTCTCATTAAAATACATGTTGTGAGTTTCAAAGGGGGCACACTTGTGTAAAATGGCATATTTACATTAACAAAATTGATAATGGCTCTCAAAGGGGGGCCGGCATACGGGCCGGATCCCCCCCTGGATTCACTACATAACTGTACCCTCCATGTGCAGAATATAGACCCCCGTATAGACCCACTACTTCTTTTAGTAGAGGTCACAAAATAGACCACAATACTTTTGAGAGCCCAACTATTGTTCAAAATAAATACGGCGCTTATTGGATTGTATTGTGTTACTCCGGCAGGATCCGCACCAGCATGCACTCCATCCTTGTTGATCTAGTATGCTAAATACCTCGGTCACATTTGTTCTAAGGCAAGTCGAAAACAGTCATTTTAACAGTTTTTGTACCAGCTAAATATAGGAAATTTGAATAAAATGAATAAAACGGCTGTTTTCGACTCGCTGTATGGCCGCCGTAAAGCAAATATGACCGAGGTATTACCATTTCCTGTACGTTAATTTATTTTTGGTGCGCATTTGAATATGCAAGCTATACAGAATGCAGCTGTACAATTAAGAGGTGAGGTACAAAGTTGGAAGGGAAACTAGGCCAAAGAGGCTTTCGTATTACGTCGGTAAATTATGTTTACCTTAGACACTGGGAATCTAATTTGCAATAATTTGACAGACACACATTGCAGATTAATTCAGATATTTGATAGGAAGAAGAAATCAACGGCAATATACACGTATTGTTCAAGTCAAACGTGAAGGTTAAAAGAAAATAGGTATAGAAAAGTTTTAGAAAAATTCAAAGGAAGAAATGAAGTTGGATAAAAAAAAGGAACCATCAGTATTAAGTTGACAAAATTGAATATTGTATGTAGAACAGGAAAATTGAAAGAAATAATTAAGTCCCCTCCCCCCAGCGGACTGGTTTGAAGGGGTGGGTCACCATGCATAAAATCATGGTACTTGTGGAGGCCTCAGCCCCAGATCCTCTTCGGTTCTGTGGCTCCTGGATGGTAATCAAGAACACTAGGTCACAGAGCACTCTAGATCACAGGGGAAATTTATATAAGAGAATAAAGACGGATCACAGGTAAAAAGATATAGTATAGATTTTCCTGTCCAGTGTCATGTCGGAGTCACTTCAATGTGTTAAGTTTCATTTTAATTCACGCGATATTTTTCATCGGTCATTCAAAGTTTAGAATGGGATTAATAGAAGACGCTTAATTCCTTTATAAACACTCAACTCTATTCATGGTCAAGACTACCTCAACTTTGATAATTTCAATATCTATTTTAAGTGCTTTTGATTTCGTTCGAAGGTAAAGATTTTTGTAATGGTCTTAAAAAGTAACGAAAGTACTTTTTGTTCTGAATTTCGGGTAATGAAATTCAAGAATTGTGCATTTAAGCTACAATTACCGATATGACAGCTTGAGCATCCAATTTATTTTTTAAAGTTCAAATTAATGATATTTTATTCGTTTGTTTTGCACGGCATCTGTATTATGTGTGAATATGTAAGTTTCTAGAATTCCAATGTTTAAACAAATGCAGTGGCGTACCTCGGATTTTCCACAATGGGGGGGGGGCAAAATCGCCTTAAAGGAGTCCTCAACAGGATATAAAGGACATTTCACAGCTAAAACAAATTGACAAGCAAAAAAAAAAGGTCTTCCACTTCTCGTCGGGGGGGGGGGGGGCAGGGATAGGTCCGTTGCATGGGTTGTGACTCGTCAGGGGGAGGGGGGGGGGAGTCTGCCCCTGTAGGTACGCTAGTGAACATATATATAAGAGGGCTAAATTAAACATAGGCCTATGTTAAGCTCAAATTTGAATTTCAACGCTGCCCTTAGTTTTCAACCTTTTTTCCAGAAAAAAAAACGGTTGCATTTTATGTATTTATTGTTATTTTTTGTCACGGTAGCGTTTCAATGCATATCTTTAAATGCCATCATTTTTGGACCAAGGTATGATTTATATTGTATCTTTTGCGTGGGTTTTTGCATTTCGTTTACAAAGATGTTAAGGACAATTCCATATTTTTCCTTTTCACCCGACAATGCTGACTGTGTGGGCTCAGTGTGATGAAAAAAAATCTTACCCTCGCCTGAACACTTACTTTCAGAAATTCAATATGTTAACGGTATGTTCTTCAAAATAAAACAACATGCTCGTGCTATTAAGGGCTAAAGCTTAATTGTTCTATTAAAGAAATGAAATCTAAATCTAATTGAAATTTGTCATATACTGAAACCCGAAACGAAAAATTCTCCCCAAAAAATGTGAAAGCGTAACTTTTGAAAATATATACCCCACTGGACTACGCACACCGATACAAGGACACAACAATATTCAGATCAGTGACTAGAGATTGGGCGTTTAATAGTTTGCCTAAAATGCCGATATCGTGGACATAGAGGGCGCTCATGCAGAAACATCTTATCGGAGAGACAACCGGGTGGTGTCAAAAGAAAAGATCAAAGCGCACGCTTCCGTTTTCGCTGCAAAGGGAACGGTGGCGTCTTGAATGGCAAGAGCACTGACCCGTAGGAAAGAAAAATGGACAATGGAACGTTGAGCGGGATCGCCGTGGAATATAAAGGTAAAGACGCACGCACACCTTTGACAAGCCGCCTTAAATTGAGAAGGTAGAAAAATGATTTAACACACCTCAACAAAAGACTGGTACTTTTTACAGCTGCTTCCAACATTGTTTTTGTACATGATGAAATGTCGGATTAGTGATGCTTAAAAGATCTCGTTTGAAAGAAAGTTTTAACAAATCTTTATTTCTTAAATGCTTTAGCTATTACTGAATCAAATATGCTCAAACAAATGGTAGATGTGTTTGTACTTTATGATCTAACATTAATGAACTAATCTTCATGTTATAAGTGTTCCATCTCCCACTAAAAATACAATACCTTTAACAATATTTTATATACTTTTTTATTTGTTTAGATATTAATGAGTGTTTGAATGATCCTTCACTCTGTGCTAATGGAATATGTGAAAATACACAGTCATCATATATCTGCATGTGTAATGAAGGATTTGTAGAGTCTAGCAATAGACGAGCTTGTGACGGTAAGTTATGCTTAGTTTGGTTTTTATGTAGTCGGTTAAATGCTTTCATATGTGAAAGGCATTGCATAAAATTGATATTTATTTGAATTTAAAAATTATTTGTTTTAGCAGTTTTATGATTGAAACAGTCTACATAATAGCTTTAATCCACTCTCTTTCTTTGTCTATTATCCTATTTAGCGCATAGAGATGCCCATGGGTGGTGATATGCGCTATACAAGCAACGTCGTATTATTATTATTTTACAAATTTGTCTTGCATGGTCTTACTAAATATAATTTAGTGCTTCAATTAAAAAAGGTCAAAGTGATCAGAATCAAAGTACAAAGTGTTTGCCATTTACTATGATGTATTGCAATTAATCTCTATGGAAGATGAATTTAATGGGGGAAGCCCTTGTGGCAATATTTATGTCTATCCTTTTTTTTCTTCTAGACATAGACGAGTGTCTGGAAAGCCCTTGTGGTAATGGGACCTGCACCAATAACAATGGATCTTACACATGTGCCTGTAATGAAGGCTTTGAACTGAGTATTAATGGCAGTACATGTTCAGGTATTAACCTTACAATGGTGAAATCATGTTTTATTGTATGAAAGGTGTATTATATGTTGTACACCTTCACCTGGGTTCTCAGAACTATTAAGGGGAAGTTCACCCCTGACAAGATATTTGTTTAAAAACGCCTTTATGGTATGCTCTCAGCCCCCCCCCCCCCACTTGTGTGTTAGTTCATGTATAGATATGACTATCAATTTTATTAAAAAATGGATTCTAGCATTGATGTATGGTTATGATTTGATGTATATCTTTATATTTATATATATATATATATATATATATATTAAGCTACGCCTACCATTGTTCTCTTTATCCATTTCTTTACAATATTTAAATAAAAAAGAGTTGCCAAAAGCTGTTGTACATGTAAAGCTTTACACATTTGTATTTCTTCTCTCATACGTGTACTGTATCAAAGCAATAGCTTTTATCCAGCTGAGGCATGGTGGCTTAATTGTCATTGTTCAAAACTCACCTTCACCTGACAAAGGAAAATGTAATTGGTATAGTGTCGAAAATCTGTCTATCTGACGGTCAATCGGATTGGGCTCAGTCTAGCCACTAACCTGTCTCTGTGGTCTAGTGGTTAAGGCACCGGCGTTCAAAGCTGGGGGCCCAGGTTCGATTCCTGGCAGAGACATTTTTTCAGCATCACCAATTTTTCCAAAGGGTAGATAGCTCTGGGGAACCTTAATTTGAGCTACGCCTACCATTGTTCTCTTCATCCATTTCTTTACAATATATATATATATATATATATATATATAAATATATATATATAAAGATATACATCAAATCATAACCATACATCACTGTTAGAATCCATTTTTTGAATAAAATTGATAACTAACACACAGGTGGGGGGGCTGAGAGCATACCATAAAGGCATTTTTAAACAAATATCTTGTCAGGGGTGAACTTCCTCTTAATAGTTCTTTACAATATTTAAATAATAAAAAAGAGTTGCCAAAAAGATGTTGTACATGTAAAGCTTTACACACATACTGTATATATATATATATATATATGTATATATACATAACATTTTCATATGTTTTTATGTAAACTCCCAAGCCCACCTGTGTGTTAGTTGATGTATAGATATGACTATCAATTTCATTCGAAAATGGATTCTAGCATTGATGTATGGTTATGTTTTTATGTATATCTTTATATATATATCTTTGTTATATATAACATTTTGATATGTTTTTATATGTTACATGTGTTATAAGTAACATATAATGTTTCTATGTAAATTTATATGTTTAGATATTGATGAATGTGCTGGAAATGTTAATCCCTGCTTCAATGGTACCTGTATCAATACCATCGGATCATATACATGCAACTGCAGCATTGGATTTACTTTGAGTAATGATAGCAGTACATGTGGGGGTACGTATTGAACCATTATTGTATATGAACCAGCAGCCAAGTATACCACAAATCCTTAACTATTCAAATCTGGTCAGGTCCCTAACCTAAATGTTTTAGTAAAGACCTACTTGAATGATAACGCACTAATTCATTATTTGATACATTCATAATAAGTTTCTCTATAGAAATATACTCATATTAAAACTAGCTATTAAGTCAATGAGAGGACAATGCACAATTCGCTCCCCATCTTTACGTTTGAACACATGAACACGAAAATTAACTGTATCAAAATATCATTGTAATTATCTTTATATTATTAAGTTGTAATAATGATGTTTTGACATTCATATCCTTTGTTTTCTATATATTCCCAAAATGTCTTGTTCTATTCATACTTCTGTCTCTTCCTTTTCTCAACAGCATTTTATAACATTTGTATAAAGCCTGTTGTGAATTTGTGTATTAACGACAATGAGAAGTATACATAGGGCTTGTTAAGCACACTTTTCATCTTAAAGTACAAGTCCAGCCCAACAAACAGTTTTTTTAATAAAAAGAGAAAAATTTCCAACAAGCATAACACTGAAAATTTCATCACAATCGGATGTAAAATAAGATAGTTATGACAGTTTTGCTTAATTTTACAAAACAGTTCTATTCACATCCTGGTCGGTATACAAATGAGTAGACTGATGACGTCATCCACTCACTATTTCTTTTGTATTTTATTATATGAAATATTCTAATTTTCTCCTAATTGTCAAGTAAACAATTATTAATTCCTCCCTGAACAAGTGGAATTAGCATTGTTCAATACTATATGGTTCAGTCAAGTTTTTCCTCATTGTCAAATCTCTTAAAAATGAAATATTGTATAATTCAAACAATAAAAAAAAACAAAAGAAATAGTGAGTGATGGACATCAACTCTGTCATTTGCATGTCACTGTTTTGTGAAAAATAGCGAAACTTTGAAATACCATAACTTTTTTATTTTACATCCAAATTTGATGAAATTTTCAATATTATGCTATTTCCATTTTTCTCTATTTTTTCAAATCAACATTTTTCTGGGGTGAACGTGACCTTTAATTAGATTAAAAAGGCTCTTCAGAGTAAATTACAGATAGAGAGAAAAAAATACATCGCAAGTTTGAACTATACAAGGATAGGCTTCATTTCATAGAGAGGTGTCTGTCAAAATGCACCATTATACACATATGTTTTCAGGTTGCCCATGAAGGTGGTCACTGATGTATTTTCAGTATATATGTATGTTAGATTTTTCTCCTTTTATTAAAGCAAATTTTTTGTTGGTATGGACTTGTCCTTTAAATAATGTCCCCTGATAGGAATACCATATTGATAACCTTTGTATGCTGTACATCAAAATTAGCAAATGTTCTAAATTTCTTATTTTCCTAAACTTCTAAACATTTACACGTTTCAGATTTAAAATAAAGAGAGACAGGACTTTGCCCATGCAGGATCAACCTTGTGGAATTTCGAATTTGACGAAATTTTCAGTCTTGTGCCTGCTTGATTTCCCCTATTGATTCAACTAAACATTTTTTTCTAGGGTGGACTTTCCCTTTAATGATTAAATTTTATACTATTTGATTTTTGTTTTGTTTTAGTTTCATGTGGTTCATCTGTGTGTCAAAATGGTGGGACATGCATAGGTTCTAATCAATGTTCCTGTATTACTGGATTTAATGGGTCTGTGTGTGAGAATAGTAAGTATATGGTCCTCTCAAAAAGAAAATGAAAAGATGAGAAAAAAAGGGTTAAACTCAAGATTAATAGCTTGATAATAACTACAAATATTTTATATGCTCTACTTTTGAACCAAAAGGTTTTTTTACAGGTATTCAAATATTTATTGCTATACATATTTTATAAATTAGAAATTCCAGTTACTGGCATTTAATCTAACACTATCTCTACTATCAACTACTATGATATTAGTAAAAACTTTTATAAACTACTTTGAATTTGAATCTAAATTGAAGTTTGGCAGAAAGAAGCTGCTGAAAACTGCTTATCTAATAAAAGAGAGCCAATGGAGTAAATTAAAGAGTCAAAAGGGGCCTAAGCTTTCGATCCTAGCAGAATCTTGGTCGGATGCAAAAAAATGACTCTCTTAATTGAAGTAGTTATAAATATGTGATCTAATCAAAGATTATGAGTTTCATTTTTGTCTCACCTGCGAAGCAGAGTGAGACTATAGGCGCCGCTTTTCCGACGGCGGCGGCGTCAACATCAAATCTTAACCTGAGGTTAAGTTTTTGAAATGACGTCATAACTTAGAAAGTATATGGACCTAGTTAATAAAACTTGGCCATAAGGTTATTCAAGTATTACTGAACATCCTGCATGAGTTTCACATCACATGACCAAGGTCAAAGGTCATTTAGGGTCAATGAACTTTGGCCGAATTGCGGATATCTGTTGAATTCCCATCATAACTTTGAAAGTTTATGGATCTGTTTCATGTCACATGACCAAGGTCAAAGGTCATTTAGGGTCAATGAACTTAGACCATGTTGGAGGGATCAACATCGAAATCTTAACCTGAGGTTAAGTTTTTGAAATGTCATCATAACTTAGAAAATATATGGACCTAGTTCATGAAACTTGGACATAAGATTAATCAAGTATCGCTGAACATCCTGCATGAGTTTCACATCACATGTCCAAGGTCAAAGGTCATTTAGGGTCAATGAACTTTGGCCGAATTGCGGATATCTGTTGAATTCCCATCATAACTTTGAAAGTTTATGGATCTGATTCATGAAACTTGGACATAATAGTAATCAAGCATCACTGAACATTTTGTGCAAGTTTCAGGTCTCATGATTAAGGTCAAAGGTCATTTAGGGTCAATGAACTTTTGCCGAATCGGGGGTATCTGTTGAATTACCATCATAACTTTGAAAGTTTATTGGTCTAGTTCATTAAACTTGGATATTATAGTAATCAAGTATCTCTGAACATCCTGTGCGCATTTCAGGTCACATGACCAAGGTCAAAGGTCAATGAACTTTGGCCGAAATGGGGTATCTGTTGAATTACCATCATAACTTTGAAAGTTTATGGATCTGATTCATGAAACTTGTACATAAGAGTAATCAAGTATCACTGAACATCCTGTGCGAGTTTCAGGTCACATGATCAAGGTCACAGGTCATGTAAGGTCAATGAACTTTGGCCATGTTGGGGTTTTTGTTGAATAACCATCATATGTCTGTAAGTTTATTGGTCTAGTTCATAAAAAGTGGACATAAGAGTAACCATGTATCACTGAACATCTTGTGCGAGTTAGAGTAGTATTCAAAGTCAGCACTGCTGCTATATTGAACCGCGTGGTGCAGGTGAGACGGCCAGAGGCATTCCACTTGTTGTGATACTAAATCAGTAACCTATTATTACCAAACCACAAAATATTCAAGATCCGAATACTGAATGAAGAGAAAACATAAGAATGATATAATGGTTTTACATCTTGTATTTTCATGTAGCATATAATAAAATGATGTTTTTCTATGCACTTTTCAATAGAAAGTATTGCATATCATAGTAAAACAGCAAAAACATAAGTCAAGATAATATCATATTTATCTCATAGATATTAATACCTATTATCATTTCTTGTTCATTTGTTTTTCAGTACTAAAACTTCATGCCGATTTTATGTAATTTTATTAAACCATCAGATATAGATGATTGTTCCCCTTATCCTTGCATGAATGGAGCGACTTGTAATGATGGTGTTGACAGCTTCACCTGCTCCTGTGTGTCCGGTTATACTGGAAATCTATGTCAAATGGGTAAGTCGTGCGTGTCTGGTTATACCAGAAACCTGTTTCAAACAGATAAGTCCTGTGTGTATGGTTATACTGGAAAACTATGTCAAACAGGAAGGAGAGTCTTGCCATGTGATGTGGATTTTGAACATATTTATTGCTTGTTATGTGGTTGAACGTCTCTCGTTTTGTTTACGTATTTACTTTTATAACATGAGCTATGTCTTTCTTCAGTAATGCCACACACTGTCCTTTCTTAACCAATACTGATGTTTTAATATAAAGAAAATAATATATGACCAGGCACCACAAAACTTACAAAAAGTCGAAAGAAATGAAATTCTAGTTAAATAGCTCTACTGAAAGAGGAAATTGTAGCTTTATAATGATATATAACTCATGCAAACTGGTAAATCCTAACCCAATTAAGTAAGAGGATAATCTTCACTACCACAGAACACTCCTTTTGAGAAAAGGGAGATTAAAAATTACTTGTCTATTGAAGAGCACTTACTCTTCCACTAGCATGTATTGTAGCCCAAAGCAAGATTTAAAATCAATAGAATTTAAATAGAAAGAATTATCAGCTTGCTGTAAAAATTCACGTACTAATTTAGTACATCCTTAATAGTTTAAACAAGTTTAAATGTTAGGAGCTATCCTGTTTTAAAATCATAGGAATTCAAAGAGAGATGAATTTTCAGATTTTCTTGAAATCAAATCATGATTACAATTGTCTCAAAAAGACAAAAATAGGTCTAATAAAAACACTTTAGTTTCAATTGGTACAAACAATTTTTTACAGTAAATAGGGGAATGTATACTCTTTCAGAAAGCACCGAAATCTGAAATTTGAATATTCTGACTAAAAATACTCTTAATTGCCTCCAATTGAAAATCACACAGTGCAACTTTTTGTTGGTTTTATGGTGGGTTGTCGAAGGTACTGAGCAGAATTCCAGATTTGTACTTGATCTGATTATAATGTAATATGATATGATTATCAATTTTTGTACAACTTTCAAACAGTGATTTATACGAAACACCACCCTTGTTCCATTTAATTATTTTTTATTTATCCAATCCTACATTGCATGACATTATGTATCAAACTGTTCATTCAAGCTTCAATAAAATGACGTAATCCCTTCAACGTATGATTGTCTCCCTGATTCTCTCTAGATATTGATGAATGTACTGAGGATTCAACTCTTTGTACCAATGGAAGATGTTTCAATCTCAATGGAACTTTCACCTGCGTATGCAACACTAATTTCACATTGACGAATGGAAGTGCCTGCACTGGTAAATCTAAATCACCTCTTTCATAATGAATAGAACAGTTATAAGCAGAATGCAGGGATGGCATGAAATCAGTTAATGTTTTAATTTTTGCAAATAAAGCTTTCCTGTATATGGCATGACCATGACCGTAAAGAGAGGGAAGCTTAACCGTAAAAAGACTATTTCAACACCTAAGAAGACTGGGGAGGGGGGGTGGCTGAACATTTGTGCATGCATTTCCCTTGGCATAATCTAAACTGTGAAATCAAATTATTCGTAAAATCTCATTAATTATGCTAATTTATGTGTAAAATCAAGTGTGTTCTAATCAACTATATAAGGCCCCTAAACTGCTATTGTTTTGTTTACAGACACTATAAGATTCTGATCAAATATACTTTTCAAAAATTTCAATATCATAATCAATTCTTCTCTAAATTGTTGTATGTATTTCTTTGATAAGTATGGACATTTTGTTTTTTATTGGTTTTTCAATGGAAAGTGTTTGGAACTTTATTTTTACCTTTAACAAGATGAAATTAATTGAGTTTAATCAGTAAAGGAGAAATGATGATAGATATATGACTAATAAAACTATTTGCATTGGATTTGTACACAAATTCATGTTTTGAGCAATTCGGGGACTACATACACTTAATCTTGCTCAATTTCGGAACCATGTGTCAGGTGGTCTCCAAGGTTTTGCGAGACCTGAAAGTAAAAAGTCAGGGAGCAACACAGTCAAAAAATTTTGTGCGGCAGATTTATCGCGAAAAAATGTCAAGGGGGGCTGATTGAGCCCCCCAGTCTTATTAGGGTTAATACAGGAGATCAGAATTATATTGTCACCAATTTGGTTGCAGAGCACACACCGTAGAGGTAATGTGATGTACTTGTTGTTTCATAATGGATGAACGAATGGAATAAAAAATAATGATACTGCCTTTGTATGAGTACTTAATCCATTATTTTTATTTGTCTATCCAGTTATAATGATCTCTGACAAGTGAATGAATTGATGATTATTCCATTTGTGCTGTTTAGAAAATGGATTGAAAAGAAACTAGAATTGTATATGTGTTTTCCAGTTATTATTACATGTTTATCCAAAACAATCTTGCTAACAAGTTGACAAATTAAGTATTTTTTCAAATGAATGAATATGAGTGGATTTGAATAAAGAATGTCAGCCCTTTTCATTATTTCATTCATTATTTGTCTTTTATTATCTAGCTCTTCCAAGTAATATTGATGTCAATTAACAAAAATGATTATTTCCTTTGCTTTCCTTTTCATGAATGAAATACTTTTAAAGAATATAAATGCTGTTTTTTATTAATAAATTATCAGTTTTCTTTGTTTATCTGCTTATCTCAAGGGCTTTGTCGACTAGTTGAAGAATTTAAATTATCTATTTTGTTTTGAAATGCAAGATTTTTTTTCAACTACTGTTTTTTTTCATTCTAGCTATCACAAATGACCTTGCTACAAGTAAAGTGAGGGTGAATATTACAGGAACTGCACTAAATGAAGAGCCCTTAGTTTACACTACAGACTTAACTATTAGGTCATCGGCCATATTCATTGAATTAGAGATTAAATTCTGTTTTGTGGTAAGTATTTCAAATTTATTTCACCAATACAGATTATTGAGAAAAAAATTTGGTAACTCATGTCATTCATGATTACTTTAAAGCCTTCCTATAATTAAAAACAGAATAAAGGGGGAATGAATAGTTCCTTTCTCTGTCTAAACAAAATTTCCCACAATTACTCGAAAACATGATAGAGATATTTTAACTAAAACTGTCCCGTCTAAGGGCGATTGAAATTTAACTGGATTTCAGGAGATGGGTCCAGGTATACTGGAGATAATATTTTGTATATGCTCTCTCATCTCTCACAACAGTTTAGGGAATATGTGAGGAACCTTTTGGGTCAACAGCTCGAAGCGTATAATTGCATTGTGATAGCATTTAGCCAAGGTAGTGTGGTTGCTGATATAGAAATGGAACTGGGTGCTGGCACCCAAGATACTGCAGATGGACTTGCACTGACTTTAACTGAAATGGCCAGCAACTTTAGTGGATCTTTATCAGCTGAAGGACAAACCCTTGATGCAAGTATAGCAATAAATGGTAAGATCAAACACAGCTAATCCAGAACAACTTGATAATAATTTCTGCCAAAATTAATACAATTTAAGAAAAGAGATGTCTCTTGTGATTTATTTGCTTAATTGGCACAATTCCATATAATAGGCCTATGTATGTGTGACCCATAGAAGTGGAACGTCATTAATTATTTGTCTCTCTTTTCGAGTTCAAATTAAATGAGGTAGTTATAGTTATCATGACTATATAGAGCAGATTATGAAGTAAAATAAGAATAGAGAAATGTGGAGGCTGCACGTACAAAAATCATTTTTATGAAATTTCCCTTTCATTTAATATTTTGTCATGCCTAATCAAAATTCAGCAGAGACTTAGTAATCAGTTTTCCTTCATGTCTGTTGGTCTGTTACAAAAAGTTTTTTTTAACTTTCTATCATTTTTTAATTTCTGCATCAATTGTGTTCATATTTGGTACAAATGATCCTTGGGTAATACCACATAAGTGGTGATGAAGCTGGTTAGGTCAAAGGTCATCTAGGTGAAATCAAATCACACGAGGTATGGGGGAGCTGCTTATCTGTGATGTTACAGAATCAAAACTTCATAACTATTCTGATTTGACAGATTTTCATCCAAACGTTTTCTGTATTTTGCTCTGATTTTTCAATTTTTTTATCAAACCAGCTTATTACTAGTTTACACTTCTTCAAATCATGTGGGAGACAACGGAAGTCTGTATCACTCTAATGGCAGATAAAGGGGCATTATTCATAGAGTACAGTATTGCTTGATAGATTTTCCCAGACCCTTATCATTCCTGGGTAAAAGTAGGACTCTGGTAGTCAAGTTTAATATCGGCTGAAGTACAGGGAATCTTTTCTATTTTTGACCTGAATAGTTCAATGTGATCAGACGAATTGTCAGAATGGAGGAACTTGTATTACTTCAGGAGACCCATGTGATTGCCTTGCTGGTTTCAATGGAGATCTATGCCAAAATGGTAAGTTTAGTTATTGATATTTAATTTGCATTATTTATTCATTTGTTGATTTATTTGTCTATTCTTATATTTTTTGGGTCATTTCGTATTAGGATTAATGGTTCATGTTTACATGTTTATTGATATATCATTTATTTGTTGATTCATTCATTCCTTTTATTCATCTAACAACTTGTAAAATGTTTTAAAGATAATTATAATAGTTACATTTATATAGTGCTTATTACTCTTTGTTTCTAAGCACTTTACATTGTAATCATTATTACCATAGTCATCGCATCCTTGCATGCCCGCACACAATTTATGCTTTTTCTCCACTCCCTGGGGAGCATTCCAACAAGAGTTCCAAGACTCAATTTCTATTCATATTTCATAGGATTTTGCATCCTCTCAGGTACCCATTTAATACATAGGTGAAGTGTGAATTGATGCTTTGAAAAAAGATGTTAAGCTGTGGTGGGGTTAAAACAGACGGCCCTGTTTATTAACATTGGTTTGATTTTTTATGAAGTCACCATTACTTAGTGTATCTTGTTATTCGCAATCTATTTAACACTCAAAGCAGTTCATGATTAGAATCAATGTCTGCACAACCAGCTGTGCCCCCTCAGAAAGACAATCTGTCCTTTTATCCATCCAGATTTTGGGGGTGTAGGTTTACTATGTTCATTACCTTCCTTGCTATTTTATTTACTCTCCCTTCTTATATTTTTTTAGAAGTTACAGTGCCGGCCGCGGGAAACGTCACAGTGCCCCCTAGGGCGGACGCGGTAGCCCGTAGCGGGCATTTGAGGGGAGCGGACGCGGGAAGACGCCCGCGTCCGCTCCCCTAGAAAATGAGTGCCCTAGGGAACCGCCCGCGTCTATCCCCGGGGCACTGTGACGTTTCCCGCGGCCGGCACTGTAACACTAAAACTTTTCGAAAACTATCTTTCAAATCGGAAGCAAAAGGTAATAAGAGGCTGATAAAAGAAATAGAAAACTGGGAGCCCGGACTGAGAGAAGGGGAAAGGGGAGAAAGAGAATAGAGGGGGGGGGGGGTGAAGAAGAGAAAGAGGGAAAAGGTAAAATGGAGAAGGGATAAGGAAGGGGGAAATTAAAACAAGAAGAAGAACCTAGAGAGAAAGAAAACAGAGGTGATGAAAAAAAGTGAAGGTGAGATAGTAAGAAAAGAGGGAAGGTGGAAGGCAAATAAAAGAAAGAAGGATAAAGAGAAGGAATAAGGGGTGAGAAATTAAAATGGAAGGGAAAATTGAGAAAGATGAAATAGCGGGGATAAAAGTTACTGAAGGCGAGAAAAAGAGAGGGAAAGGGACTAAGAAAAGAAACAAGGAAAAGGAAAGAAAAGGATACGACTATTCTTATCAAAATACTGGAACCCCTCTCTAATTTTCATCATTTTTTATCCCCTTCCTGATTTACCTTTATCTATCTCAACTACTAGCTCTCATCTTTTCCCGATGTTTATCTGTGGACATCATTTTCATACGCACCTCTCATCATCAAATTTATTTTCATTTATCGTTTAGTTCTTTCTCAATCCCTCTCTAAAACTACTCTTTCTCTCTTCCCAACATATAATGCTACGTTAAATTAAGCTACTTATACATTTCTATAGAATACAAGAAACTGTTGTTTCGCAATATAACGGAGGGGGTATTACAAAAAGAAGGGGAAGGGAAAGCAATCAAAAATAAAGGGGAGAAACAAATCAAGGAGTGAAAGGGGGCACAGAAAAGGAAGGGGGAAAAGGGAACAGAAGGGATAAAGGAAAGGGAAAAAAATATATAGAGGGACAGCAGAAGGAGGGAAAAAGAGAAAAATATGAAGGGGAGCAAGAAGGAAAAGAGTGAATAAATGGGGGGGGGGTAAAAAGGAGGGGAAAGGGAGAGAAAGAGAAAATATAGCGGGGGATATCGAGCGTGATGATTAAAGGGATTTTCGACTATATTGTATAGAGGTGAACCCGGACGGGCTTTTATTCTTCAACTTGGCTCGACTAACTCCTTTGTTCCCCGAAAAGAAGTTAGGTTTGATAGTTAGCGTTTGCGTGAGCACCCGCTAAAATTCTTAATAAAAGAAAAGAAGGGTTTGTATAGCTCCATTCTTGCTTTGTTGGCAAGTGATAATTAACTCGTTAAGTACCCATTCCATACAACACGTCATAGTAGCTTTCAAAAACATACTTTTGCTTGGGTTTAAGCATTTAAGCTAAATGCGTTAGGAAAGTTTTTAATAGTTACATATATGCAAATAGTTTTGTTGTTCTGCTATGGAGCACATTGAGCATCTAATCAAGATGGAAAGTGCGATTTACAAATCTCATGTATTATTATTTTTATCTTCTATATAACACTGAATTATGTATTGTACCAAGCTGTGGTTTGGTTTTGTGATTTCGTTTTATCATTTCCAATTCATATAACAAAATATATTCGAAGGAAAATATTGTTTTACTGAAATGAAATAATTGAAACAATGTCTAGACCCTAAATGATATCCAACTAATCTATCAATATAAAACCGCAGTTCGTAAAAATGATAGGTTAATCTTTACTTCGACGATCATCATATAAGTGTATCAAGGATATTAATATTCGTTTTAAACCCATCTATAACTTTTTATAAAATTGCGCGTAATAAATGCGTTGGACAAGTAATCTTTACTTTGATTATGTTAATTATTATTATCTTCCCAATCCGAATATCTACCGATGTAACTAACACCGCAATCGAGAGCAGATAATGTAATCAGATGTTTTAGCAAAAAGACAAACTTGTTAAATCTGCAACATTGGGGTAAATTTATACTTTTTACAGGGTGGGGGTTTTAAAGACCCGATTTGAACCGAATTGAAAAGAATATCCTTATTCATTGTTGTTGACGCGTCAGATAATTAATAACCCCCCCCCCCATTTCTAAGAACATCCTGTCATAAATTGGGAAGCGGATGTGATCAAAGGAGAGGGGTCGGCGTGGACGGGGAGCAAGACTCTCCCAGACTGCACAATAACAAAAGAACCAAATAAAAAAAATCGATGAGCACAACCAGTTTTGCTGGGGTTCGCTTTTTGCGCGTCTACTTTTTATGATGTGAGAAAGAACAATTTTCCCCGATATGAGAGGGGTTTTTTTGCTCTCCCCCCAGATCCCGATCACGCTAGTTTAAAAACATAATGGTCTATCACAAGATAATCGAAGTACATGTACATGTAAACATAGTGCAATTTACGTACCCTAGGATTTCCGAGGGTAAGTGCGGGCACGGCCAATATTATATAGCACGCGGGAAACCGCGGGCCCGTCTAAACGCCCTAGACTGCTCCCCTTGAATACCCTCGGTTAGACGCGAAAGCCCCCTAGGCTGTTTGCGTGCTCGGGCGTGACGTTTCCCGCGGCCGGCACTGTAATTGCTATATCATTCTGTTTTACTTTTGTTGAAAAATTACAAGATATAAAGTTTATTTAATCCTATGAGGAACTAGTGTTATGCAAGACCTGGGTTCTTATTAGGTCCTCTTTTCTCCTTTACTTCTTAAGCATATTCCTACATTGTTGTTTCTCATGAAAATTAAGAATAATGGTTTAGCAAGTTTACCTTTTCTACCAATAAGCATATCTGGGCTCCGTCTTACAAAGACTTATGATTGATCCAATCAAGCGTAACTCTAGGGAAATCCATCAATGTCATAATTTTTTCTGCAGGAAATTTGCACAACATGCTTTGTAAACCACGGAAAACACAAAATTGTTAAGAAATCAATGACTTAATGGATATACATTCATATCTAGAAAAAAATTGAACAAACATTTCATATGTTGACTTTGCTGGCTTTCCATAGTTGTGATTGATCTTTGTAAGACTGTTTTTATTTGTCTCTCCAGATTTTCATATTTATATTTTAGATTTAATGTACAAATGCCTCAAAGGTCACTGCGGGTAGTTTTGTGAATTCAACACGAATTTGAATTTCTTTAAAGAAAGTTCAGGTATGGAAAGAGGTTGAGCCAATAAGAATCTGTATGCATCGTTTTCAGGATACAAAAATAACTTGTAATTTCTGTACAATATTTTGTTGTTTGAATTGATATTACACAGATATCAATGAATGCCTGTCGGATCCTTGCATGAATGGAGGGAATTGCACGGAGGGGGTTGACTATTTCAACTGTACTTGCCCAGATGGTTACAATGGAACTATGTGTGAAGAAGGTATGTAATCCAGATTTATATATCAGTCAGATCAATAATCTGTATTTCAGTGTGCAATGAATTTCTATATTATATTTATAATTCAATGATCCATTATAAAGTAAACAGTTATATTTTTGTCAAACTAAACTATTGGGAATTAGAATACTATGAGGTCTTCTGTGCCCTTTTATTTTACCTTGTCATCATTGGCAACCTATTTATTTTTGTAATGCTCTTTCTTCTGGTCACTTTTCAGTTTTTATAATTTCCCCAGCAAAGTTTTTCTTCCACTGATATGCAATTCCATTAAACAATCAATTTGTTAATTTTCTCCAGGTTTACTTCACTTTTTGAACTGTTAGAAAACTACATTAATTGAAATATGAATAAGAAAGAGAGACAAATCATACAATCAGAGATCCCACATATACATGTAAGGGGTTAGATATTTCCTTTACAAAATGTCTCCTTATTACCTGCCTATCTATTTTATGTCACTTATTTGTTTAGAGCCTATTTACTACAATCAGTATGCCTTACTTTAAGTTCGTTTAACTTACGATTGTAAAGCGTTATATTTGTATTTTCTATTTCATTTTATTGTCATTATTTTACTTCTTTATAATAAGTTCTGTATTTGATTGACATATGGCAAAAATATGAAGAAATTAATAAAACTAGATATGTATGTTTTGCTTCATAGAGAGAAGGATTAAAAGGTATAATGCTCTTTGCTATTTAAGAGTTTTAAAATCTAAATATCATCATCGAACAGAGCTGCCAACCAGTACTGATTTTCTGTACTTACTACTGAAAAATGAGAAATATTCTGATGGTTTCATGCAAAATACTCGGAGTTCTGAATTTTCAGCTTTTTGTACTTTCCTGTGTTATTTCTTTGAATATACTGATTTCCAAACCAGACATTGTTTTTATGCTTTTAAATACTGAAATGTTCCTGTACAGGTTAGCAACTTTGATGTAAGAACTGAAATATGTGATTGCATCTTTTGTAATATCAAAATATGACTTAAGTTGATGGATTTGACAACTTTGTTGTGCACCAGCAGGATGTATTCTTGTTCCACAACCTTCATCTACTTTTCATAACAATGCATTTCCTTATTTACTGATATACATGTAATATACTTTACATTCCATATACTTTAAACTCCTTCTATACTTACATATTTGCTTTATTTTATAGAAATATAATAACAGAGGAACATTGAATCTTAGGACATATGATTGTATGTAATATGTAAAACTGGAAGGAATAAACATGTAATTAACACATCTTTTCAATGCGTCCTATTCTTCATTTTTGTCTCGCCCACCAGGGGCCTGTTGCATAAAACATTTTACCTGAGAAAACTCTGGTAAAAACTGAAAACTAAGGTTAGTCTGATTTCTACCATTGACTTTAACACAGGGCAAAAACTCTGGTAAAAACAACCTGAGTTTTCTCAGGTAAAATTTTTTATGCAACGGGCCCCAGAGGTGAAGACGAGACTTGGGGATCAAAATGTTGTCTGTCATCCGTCCGTCACAAACTTAATGACACATAACTCCACAACCGTAAGTCACTTTTCAACCAAACTTGGATGGTAGATGGACTTGGGGGACCTGCATGTTATGTTGCAGTCAGAGGTCACATTGTAAGGTCAAAGGTCATTTTCAGGTCAACGTTAAAGTTTACATGCAAAACTTTCTTATGACACCTAATTCCACAACCGTGAGTCACTTGGATGGTAGATGGACTTGGAGGACCTGCATGTTATGCTGCATTAAGAGGTCACATGGCAAGGTCAAAGGTCATTTCAGGTCAACGTTAAAGTTTACATGCAAGACTCTCTTATGACACCTAACTCCGCAACCGTAAGTCACTTTTCAACCAAACTTGGATGGTAGATGGACTTGGGGGACCTGCATGTTATGCTGCAGTCGGAGGTCACATGGTAAGGTCAAAGGTCATTTTCAGGTCAACGTTAAAGTTTACATGCAAGACTCTCTTATGACACCTAACTCCGCAACTGTAAGTCACTTTTCAACCAAACTTGGATGGTAGATGGACTTGGAGGACCTGCATGTTATGCTGCATTAAGAGGTCACATGGCAAGGTCAAAGGTCATTTCAGGTCAACGTTAAAGTTTACATGCAAGACTGTATTATGACAGCTAACTCCGCAACCATAAGTCACTTTTCAACCAAACTTGGATGGTAGATGGACTTGGGGGACCTGCATGTTAGGCTGCAGTTGGAGGTCACATGGTAAGGTCAAAGGTCATTTTCAGGTCAACATTAAAGTCTACATGCAAGACTCTTACGACAAGTGTTATTCCATCCCAATCATTTTATAATGAAGTTTCGATACAATTCTGTTGCGTGCCCTCGCAAATCACGATATTTCTGGTTATTTCTATAAGTTGGTGAGACACAAAATTGCTTTTGCCTTGTTTTATCATGACAGATTTTTTTTTCTCTCTCTTCCTTTTTTTGCACCTTGGGCACTCTGCAGAGTGCATTTAGTGTCATTAATAAGTTGGTTAAAGTGGTGTGGATTCTTTTATGGAGTTTGGAAAGTTGATCACAAGCTTAATGCTTTTATAATATTACATATAAAAAATTGGATTTTGATTCAATGTATATTTTTGAACGGAGAGAGAGAAAACAAGTTTTGCAAGCCCTAAATCTGTATTTTGATTTTCACTCCCAATTGTTTTCAGAATTTCATTCTCATTCTGTCTTTGCTTAATAAAATGTTTAAATTGAAAGTTTGTGACAGTAAACATGAAATGACATAACCATTGTTTTTGTTTTTCAAGAATAAATTATTTTGATTATTTTTCATCTAGATATTAATGAGTGTCAAGCAAGTAATCCTTGTGTAAATGGAATCTGCATGAATAACATGGGATCTTATACATGCAACTGTAACAACGGATATATGCTTAGTCCTGATGGTAGTACATGCATTGGTATGTATATATAGTGATCACTCTTCAGGGATATTGTCTTTACTTGCCTAAACACTGAATATGTGACATGTCAGTGTGATGCTTAAACTCTCTTTTAATCTATTAGTATTAAATCAATTTGATGCCCTCTTTATGTCAAATCATTTAAGAATAAAGAAAGTGACCAAAAGGTATTTTGCTAATGGTACTGAATGTCAAACAAAATTATATCTCTGGAAAGTTCCATATGTAGCCTGCTGTCTCCAGAACTCCCTTTCATTTCATTATTCTTTTAAATAGCCCATCTGAAGTAGAGAATTTCTAGCTCTTCATTGGTATATTTCATTCAAATTGCTCTACATTAACCTTCACAAAACACATTGCATAATTATGAATTAATAACCCACATTCAGGGGGCGGGCAAAGAAGATATGGAAAAATCAAGTGGTGTGGAAGAGTTGGAGGGTTTTGTTTGGGATATGATTCACACTCTTTCCATATTTATTTTTATCAGTGTGAAGGTGGTATCCCTGTGTGTTTTACAGTATGAACACAATGTAGAATTTACTCTCTCTCTCTTTTGTGGTTTATTCCTATTTTTTGTTCTAGATATTGATGAATGCCTTGGGGACAATCCCTGCGTCAATGGAACATGTGATAATACTGATGGATCTTACACTTGCAACTGTACTGTTGGTTTTCAGTTAAGTTCTGATAACAGTACATGTGATGGTATGTATTAACTCTACTTTGTTTATCCTATACCAGTTACGATAATATCTCCAAAATGAAATTGTTATTGTCTCAGCTGATTAATATTTTTATTTATTTTTAATTATTTTTATTTGGCAACCTATCAATTTGACTATTTTCGCCATCATAAATATTATAGTATTAATGTTTGTTTTCTTTGAAAAAAAAGTAAATGCAACCAAATTAGTCTTTTTCAAGGATTGCCTGCTGAACATGATAGCTCAATGATAGAGCTCCTGCCTCATGATTGTAAGGTTTGATACCTGGCTGATTCTTACCAAACTATGGTACCTTCTGTCTGCTTGTCAGAATGAAGAAGGGTAATGATAGACCCACTTGAAGATCAGCTATAACTGAAGTGGCTATACAACAGTTGTGATGGATCCTTAAACGAAGTTGATGTGATAACATTTTTTTCTGTCATTCTAGTTGAGTGTGGTAATTCAGTTTGTGAGAATGGTGGATCATGCATAGACGGTAACTGTTCTTGTGTGGCAGGATTCAATGGAACTATGTGTGAAAACAGTGAGTATCCATAGGCCTATTTAGTCATTTTATTTTAATGAAATATATTAATGACCAAATTCATTATACACTCTTCTCATTATATTAAATTTTATATTAAAATGGGAGTTGTCTTGACATGACATCTGTGGTTTTATACCTAATGCTATTGCAGTGTTTTTTATACATATATGAATTTTATATCATTCTCTTATTTTCATCTCGAATTATAATATGGGTGAATGGATGACAGTTTGATTAAATATGATGGGCATTCAGAAGTCACAGACATCATGCATTATATGAACATTTGATCATTGTGATGATTTAGTTTAGAGAAACATGGAAGAGGTCATTGTAAAAATGAAATTATGTCTTCCCTTTCTTTTATGATCTAAATAGTTGACATATATATCTTCACCAATCAAAATTTGTTAATTCAACCTCATTTTTTTTAACCTTTCTTTGGGTTTGCCAAGGTACATGTACAAGTTTGATAGTAATTTATACTTCAAGCATTTGAAAATATGTAATAGGTTTTTTTTTATTTCATCATACAAACTCTATTGTAAGTTCTCTTTTTTTTTAAACTTACTCAGATATTGATGATTGTTTACCTGATCCCTGTGTGAATGGAGGGAATTGCACGGATGGGGTTAACTACTTCACCTGCACTTGTCCAGATGGTTACAATGGAACTATGTGTGAAGAAGGTGTGTAATCCAAAGTTATCTGTCAGTGGTATCAATATTTATTCCTTCACATTGAGTAAGATATAAAGGGATATTACTCCTCACTCTTGCACGGCTGTAATAGCTAAACATCAGTTATGTATTTGTAGACTTCATAACTATAGATAATTTAAAGTTTGATGAACATCATTCCAACTTTTTGAAGTATCAGCTTACTCAACACAAATTTTTCCATCATAATATCCCAATGAAGTGTAAGGAGGAATAAACTTTAGATTAGAGGGTTTCTTTTTTTCATAACTAGTGGATGTAAATATGTTAATTGTTTTATGTTTAATATTCCATTCCTATGAAAAAAAATGTAAAATCAGTTACAACCAAAATCATATCTTTTTTTAAATCTTTTTAAAATTCATGGATCACTTAACACTATTTTGAGGAAAATAATGCGAAGAAAAATCAACTTTGTGAACTTTTATGCTCACTACAGAGGACACAATGAAATATTAAAAGAATAATAACATATAAAAACCTTAACACTTCTTTGTGTCTCATCTGTTTTTGTGTTTGTTTGATAACATGCAGCTTTAATCATATAGAGTAATTTCAATTCAAACGCTTAAATATAACCCTTTGTGGAAGTGATGTTGCAAATTGATAATTTCCTTACAAGTAGCCTATTTTACATAAAGTGAATCTCCTGCTAGTGTGCACCACTTTGTTTGTTCGTTAATAAAGCTTGTACATAGAAACCTAACTTGAGTATCTTTGGAATGTTAATTAGTCATACTTATATATCTTTTATGATTATTAATTCCTCACATTGATCAGGAGAGTTGGGTTGTTGATACACCCAGTGTAATTGGTACACTGACTTGATTCAATGTGACTGTAGAGAAAGGGGGTATAGAGTTTCACATAGTAAGGGAAAAACATGTTTGCAGGTCCAACAACTCTGAAATTTTGCCTTCATCTTGTAATAGTTTGGCAATAATTTTTCCTAATTTGTCTACCTTTGCTGAACATCTAAAATGAAGTACATGTACTTCGTGAAAATGCACTCATGATTGCAAATATTTGTTTACACATTTTCAAACTTTTTATTTTTTCTTTGTTTATAGATATCGATGAGTGCTCAGGAACTAATCCTTGTGACCAGGGCAATTGCACTAATACCAATGGATCATATACATGCAGCTGCTACAGTGGTTTTATGCTAAGCCAAGATGAAAGTACATGCATTGGTATGTGTATTATGATGATGATTATGATGATAATAATAACAATAATAGTAATATTGATAATGATAACAATGATGTTAATTTGTGATGCTTCATTATTCTTTATGAGACAATGCTCATGGTGCAGTAAATACAATAAACATTCTGGTGAAATGTCCTATGTGGTCACTGTTAATTCATGGAATCATCTACCTGCTGCAGTGAAGATAGTCTTCTCGAGTCATCACTGGATTACATGGTCTAAGCTGATCATTCTGAGGTGTTGTATTAGTGGTCCAAACATTGAGTGGTTGTGTGTGCATTGCTTTGTTTAATGAAAATGGCTCTATATCATTTGTCTATTTGATTGGATTAGAACATATTAAAGGGATATAAGAGTGCATCCCAGAAAAAATGAAACAAGAATTATCAGTGTAATCAGTCAGACCGCAGGTCCCTATGCTAATGAGCAAAAAGGCCAGATTCATCCAAATCATCTCGTGGCTGAATCCTCCTTGCAAAATCTCGTGATTCGTGAGATTTTCTTTCCCTAAGAATTTACCCTTTTTAACATCAAGTGAAATGAAATATTATTGCGCCATTAGATAGAGTAAAAGTTACTCTTTCATATTGGTCATTTATTTTGTATACAATATTTGGTTAAATAAGTAAATTTCTGGCCTGAAAATGTGCCTCAAATCTTAATTTTCTTCCTCTGTTTTCTTTTGCAAATTGTGCAAAACTTTTTTATTTTGAGCCTCAATGATATCTATATCACCATAAAGCTGAAATTCTGTACTTTCTCACAATGCCACTCTTGATATGCGGCACCTTTTAATCAGGTCAAGATCACACTTTTCCCACCAAGGTACAAGACGAGATTTCAGAAATGTACTTGCATGAAATCCAGAGTTCTGATTGGCTGGATAAGGTTCACAGAACAACAGGCGCGGGGTATTTGAGGAGATTACCACATGGGAAGTGTGACCTTCCCACGAACCCAGGCACTGGGACCATTGGAATTTGCCATTGTGTGGTCTCTTTGACCAATCAGAGTGCAGTATTCTTGTTTTCAAACCTCTTTATTTACTTGGCAAATGAAAAGTGTGATCTTGACCCGATTAAACCAATTCTTATTTTGAAACCTATATCATTTTAAAGCATACATATTAAGCTTTATCATGATATAAAAATCATTTGGGCTCAAACAAAAATAAAGTGTGAAAATAGCAGCTTTTGTCAGGTGAAAATATTTAGTTTGTAGCATATTTTAGATCAAAATTTTAACCAATATTACAAAATCTTTGAATAAATCCAAACACATGACCTAAAAGAATGATTCTTCTTCTTTACAATGGTACCAAATTCATAAAATTCGATGCACAATTAGAGCAGCAATGACCGAATGAAAAGAGGATTTTGGTCCGTATCAAGCTCATTAAATATGCCAAACGTCTCAAGTCATGAATATCACTTGGATGAAAGAAGCCACTTTCTTGGGACCTGCCGTCTGACTGTAATGATCTGTGTTTACCATAGATATAATGTATGACATATCATTGTAAATGAATCCTTTCCCTTTTCATACAAAGTGGACTCATATGATGGATATGTTATGTGTGGATGAGTAAAATCAATTGGGTAATTATTAACTAACCCAAGTCCATTTCTTAATAAAGTTGTCATATTGTTGCTTATACCTCTTATGTATAATTAATAACATGGAATTCCATCTTTGAATGCCAAATTAAAAGAAAATTGAACAAAATCCTCTTTGAACTTATACATGTACAAGAATCATTTCATTTTTTTCTTTTCTTTCTTTTTTTTACTCAAAATGAGCTATCCTAGATTTGGGTTATTCTTATATTTTAATAATCAGGAAGATTATCCTCCCCATAAGTCATCTGAGATTATCAGAAGATTTCCCCTACCAGGCCTGGCTTTTTTTTTTACTGTTCTGATACTGCAGGGGTCGAATCAGTCTCCCCTTGAAATCTTGGTTGCCACTTGTTTAAGTTTAGATGATAGAAATCTACTAGACTGTATGGGCAATTTTTCCCAAAATAATACCATATTTATTTGTATGAATGCTAATTTATGCAAAAATGATACTATTTGCTTTAAATAAGTCAATTAAGCTCTTAATATTCCCTTTTTTTAAATAATGTGTTTGAAAAAAAAATGTTATGGAAATTTATTACTTATGTATTTTATTGTTTGTGAATTTCTTTGTTTTTCATTGTTTTGTTTTTTACCAGATTTATGCAAAACCTTTTAGAAATAACCATGTAATTATGCTAAAGATCAATGAATTTAGACTGATAAATAATCATTTATCTTATTAATGAATTGATAAAAAACTCCTTTTGCATTATTGTCAGAATAACATAATTGAGTAATTTTGGGTCTGATATGCTCTTACAAAATGTCATATTAACTTGGAAACCACATACTCAGGCATAAAAATTCAAAAGATGTGTAAACTCAAAGTGAAACAGTCCAAAGATTTTGTGCAGCAGAATAGTTGTGAAAAAAAGTTGGGAGGGTGTTAATTCTAACTCTCCCTCCCCCATAAAGATCCATCCTATCTGATACAAGTTCCAGGTCTGAAATGTTATGATATTTCAGCAGGGGGGGGGGTAATATTCAGTTGACAATCAGCCATACTTAAGTTTTTAATTTGCTTTCTATCATCTATTCCTATAGCAGGCAGCCAGAAAATATTAAAAGGAAAAAAACTGAAATAGACCTTCATGTTTATTCCTAGTTTTTTTTCTCCAATTGATGCATGTATATAAAGGACTAGATGTGCTAAGATAATATCTTGATTAGGGGTTTACAAATTGGTTATCCCTATTATTTTTTTTCAGATATTGACGAGTGTGCAGGAAATAATCCGTGTATAAATGGCACATGTGACAATGAATCTGGATATTATACTTGCACCTGTGATGATGGATTCATGTTAAGTGTTGATAACAGTACATGCATTGGTATGTAAATAAAAATACATTATTATTGGTGTTTATTATGATTATTGATGTTTACCTGTAATCAATACATGACACATCCTTGTAAAGTTGGAGTCTCTTTGTATGATTCTCACATCATAGATGGTGCTCATAATCTGAGAGTTTTGGGGGAACAAGGTCATTATAGGCCTAAAAATATGTTGTTTACATGATAAAAGAAATGTTTGCGGGAACTGTATCCTTGCTTTGGAGTATATATATATATATATGTGTGTGTGTGTGTGTGTAAACAATGATCAAAGCGATTGGTACATATATCCACGCCCCTCTCATTATATATATATGTACAGTATATGGGAGTGTTTTGATTAGTTTCTCACGGTCACATGGTGCAAGGGTCAAATGTCTTGCATCATTATTTGTATACCAAAATGTTTACAGGATGTTTGGTCCAGTGGTTAGAGCATTGGAATCATAATCGCAAGGTTGTTAATCAAAATCCCAACTCTACAATTGTCTCCAGACTATGACTGATTAATCTACATGTAGTTCAATATCAGACAGGTCATGCTTCATTGTCAAAATAGCTTTTAGATCCAAGAGGTGAATTAGAAGCAATTTGTTTCATGAAGGCACAGGACAACACATCAGATTTTTAATTTTTAGAAAACTTACAATATAATTGTGTAATATAGATGAAATTTAGATCTGACAGCAGATCCATCTTTGTTTTCATGCTTACAGAACAATCTGAAAATAGATGGACAATTTCTACTTTCACAATACAATGAACTTTCTATTAGATTCCACTTCTGATCTTTGCTTTTGTACCTCAATCTTTGCATTCTTGTTTTTCTAGATATTGATGAGTGCTTGGAAAGTAATCCTTGTGGAAATGGTACATGTAGTAATAACAATGGATCTTATACATGTAGCTGTGATAATGGTTATGAGTTAAGCGTTGATGCCAGTACATGTAATGGTATGTATGCATATATATATATATATATTAGAAATAGATTTTTAAAAATAAATAAAAATAACAAATGAAATAAAATTAGAGAATCAATAATAATTTTGAAACATCATGCTTTAGTGGTTCTGACTATTGTTTTTTAATCAGAGGGTTATAGGATTGAATCCCAGCCATGTTTTTTTTTAGCTTAGCCTGGGTAATATAGGAGTGCCTTGAGCACCTAGCAAGGTGGATACGTGTGCTATACAAATCCTATATCATTATTATTATAAAGCCATGCCATGGATTATATCCACATAAATGGTAATATAAAAATGTTAAGTATTTTTACTTACTGCTGTAAGTAACAGTGTGTACCACATAGGTGATTGATGTAAAGGTGAGAGTTCCTTCTTACCCTAGCTTACAGTGTATTGATACCTACTACATGAGTAAGAATTGTGGCCAACAATTTATTATGTCAAATAGAAAAACAAACTTCTCAAACATATGAACATCTGCTCTTGGATATGATACCCCAATCAGAATAATGGAGGTTATTTCTGTGAAATAATGATTACATTATTTTATTCAACAAATACATTTTTACTGGGTTCCTATTGGTTTTACTCACCACTCTGTGGTTTTTATGATAACCATGATTTTACTTTGTCAGACAATCCGAGTAAATTAATGTGTCCCTCTGGTTGTAATAATTAGTAGATAACATAGATGTGGTGGAGTTCATATTTACCCTCATGAAAACAAAAAACGCTGCCCCCAAAAGAGCAAAAATATAGGATGTATGCACTCACCAAATAAACCATTATAACATTGACAATTCTTTGAGCCATGTATATCATTTTCTTAGGAACTGTGACTTGAAGATTTAATGCCTTGTGTCAAACCAGTTATTTTTACTGGTTTTCAGGTTCCAAAAAGATGCTGCAATGTATTTGGGGACATTAGAAGATTAATGTGTGATTAACGGAATAAAATCACACTTGCTTCGCTTAGATACCAAATTTATGGATATTTATTTACTATTATTTCTTATATCAGCTTATTAAGGAATCTTTAAAATAGAAGCATTTCCGTTTGTTTTTTGGAAAGAAACTGTCTTTGATATTCTAACATGTACTTTAGATCTTTTATGTAATTCAGCTATCATACGAAACAAGGATTTTCACTTTAATATTTTAACAATTAGAATTTTCCTTTTAAAACATGCTAAGACATGTTAACATGTTTAGCTCTTATTACTAAGTTATTATTAGTTATTCTTGTTATGTTTTTTTTTCTAGATATCGACGAGTGTACTGGATCTAATCCTTGTGTAAATGGTACATGTAATAATAATGATGGATCCTATACATGTAGCTGTGATAATGGTTATGAGTTAAGCGTTGATGCCAGTACATGTAATGGTATGTATGCATATATATATATATATATATATTAGAAATAGATTTTTAAAAATAAATAAAAATAACAAATAAAATAAAATTAGAGAATCAATAATAATTTTGAAACATCATGCTTTAGTGGTTCTGACTATTTTTTTTTAATCAGAGGGTTATAGGATTGAATCCCAGCCATGTTTTTTTTTAGCTTAGCCTGGGTAATATAGGAGTGCCTTGAGCACCTAGCAAGGTGGATACGTGTGCTATACAAATCCTATATCATTATTATTATAAAGCCATGCCATGGATTATATCCACATAAATGGTAATATATAAATGTTAAGTATTTTTACTTACTGCTGTAAGTAACAGTGTGTACCACATAGGTGATTGATGTAAAGGTGAGAGTTCCTTCTTACCCTAGCTTACAGTGTATTGATACCTACTACATGAGTAAGAATTGTGGCCAACAATTTATTATGTCAAATAGAAAAACAAACTTCTCAAACATATGAACATCTGCTCTTGGATATGATACCCCAATCAGAATAATGGAGGTTATTTCTGTGAAATAATGATTACATTATTTTATTCAACAAATACATTTTTACTGGGTTCCTATTGGTTTTACTCACCACTCTGTGGTTTTTATGATAACCATGATTTTACTTTGTCAGACAATCCGAGTAAATTAATGTGTCCCTCTGGTTGTAATAATTAGTAGATAACATAGATGTGGTGGAGTTCATATTTACCCTCATGAAAACAAAAAACGCTGCCCCCAAAAGAGCAAAAATATAGGATGTATGCACTCACCAAATAAACCATTATAACATTGACAATTCTTTGAGCCATGTATATCATTTTCTTAGGAACTGTGACTTGAAGATTTAATGCCTTGTGTCAAACCAGTTATTTTTACTGGTTTTCAGGTTCCAAAAAGATGCTGCAATGTATTTGGGGACATTAGAAGATTAATGTGTGATTAACAGAATAAAATCACACTTGCTTCGCTTAGATACCAAATTTATGGATATTTATTTACTATTATTTCTTATATCAGCTTATTAAGGAATCTTTAAAATAGAAGCATTTCCGTTTGTTTTTTGGAAAGAAACTGTCTTTGATATTCTAACATGTACTTTAGATCTTTTATGTAATTCAGCTATCATACGAAACAAGGATTTTCACTTTAATATTTTAACAATTAGAATTTTCCTTTTAAAACATGCTAAGACATGTTAACATGTTTAGCTCTTATTACTAAGTTATTATTAGTTATTCTTGTTATGTTTTTTTTTCTAGATATCGACGAGTGTACTGGATCTAATCCTTGTGTAAATGGTACATGTAATAATAATGATGGATCCTATACATGTAGCTGTGATAATGGTTATGAGTTAAGCGTTGATGCCAGTACATGTAATGGTATGTATGCATATATATATATATATATTAGAAATAGATTTTTAAAAATAAATAAAAATAACAAATAAAATAAAATTAGAGAATCAATAATAATTTTGAAACATCATGCTTTAGTGGTTCTGACTATTGTTTTTTAATCAGAGGGTTATAGGATTGAATCCCAGCCATGTTTTTTTTTAGCTTAGCCTGGGTAATATAGGAGTGCCTTGAGCACCTAGCAAGGTGGATACGTGTGCTATACAAATCCTATATCATTATTATTATAAAGCCATGCCATGGATTATATCCACATAAATGGTAATATATAAATGTTAAGTATTTTTACTTACTGCTGTAAGTAACAGTGTGTACCACATAGGTGATTGATGTAAAGGTGAGAGTTCCTTCTTACCCTAGCTTACAGTGTATTGATACCTACTACATGAGTAAGAATTGTGGCCAACAATTTATTATGTCAAATAGAAAAACAAACTTCTCAAACATATGAACATCTGCTCTTGGATATGATACCCCAATCAGAATAATGGAGGTTATTTCTGTGAAATAATGATTACATTATTTTATTCAACAAATACATTTCTACTGGGTTCCTATTGGTTTTACTCACCACTCTGTGGTTTTTATGATAACCATGATTTTACTTTGTCAGACAATCCGAGTAAATTAATGTGTCCCTCTGGTTGTAATAATTAGTAGATAACATAGATGTGGTGGAGTTCATATTTACCCTCATGAAAACAAAAAACGCTGCCCCCAAAAGAGCAAAAATATAGGATGTATGCACTCACCAAATAAACCATTATAACATTGACAATTCTTTGAGCCATGTATATCATTTTCTTAGGAACTGTGACTTGAAGATTTAATGCCTTGTGTCAAACCAGTTATTTTTACTGGTTTTCAGGTTCCAAAAAGATGCTGCAATGTATTTGGGGACATTAGAAGATTAATGTGTGATTAACAGAATAAAATCACACTTGCTTCGCTTAGATACCAAATTTATGGATATTTATTTACTATTATTTCTTATATCAGCTTATTAAGGAATCTTTAAAATAGAAGCATTTCCGTTTGTTTTTTGGAAAGAAACTGTCTTTGATATTCTAACATGTACTTTAGATCTTTTATGTAATTCAGCTATCATACGAAACAAGGATTTTCACTTTAATATTTTAACAATTAGAATTTTCCTTTTAAAACATGCTAAGACATGTTAACATGTTTAGCTCTTATTACTAAGTTATTATTAGTTATTCTTGTTATGTTTTTTTTTCTAGATATCGACGAGTGTACTGGATCTAATCCTTGTGTAAATGGTACATGTAATAATAATGATGGATCCTATACATGTAGCTGTGATAATGGTTATGAGTTAAGCGTTGATGCCAGTACATGTAATGGTATGTATGCATATATATATATATATATTAGAAATAGATTTTTAAAAATAAATAAAAATAACAAATAAAATAAAATTAGAGAATCAATAATAATTTTGAAACATCATGCTTTAGTGGTTCTGACTATTGTTTTTTAATCAGAGGGTTATAGGATTGAATCCCAGCCATGTTTTTTTTTAGCTTAGCCTGGGTAATATAGGAGTGCCTTGAGCACCTAGCAAGGTGGATACGTGTGCTATACAAATCCTATATCATTATTATTATAAAGCCATGCCATGGATTATATCCACATAAATGGTAATATATAAATGTTAAGTATTTTTACTTACTGCTGTAAGTAACAGTGTGTACCACATAGGTGATTGATGTAAAGGTGAGAGTTCCTTCTTACCCTAGCTTACAGTGTATTGATACCTACTACATGAGTAAGAATTGTGGCCAACAATTTATTATGTCAAATAGAAAAACAAACTTCTCAAACATATGAACATCTGCTCTTGGATATGATACCCCAATCAGAATAATGGAGGTTATTTCTGTGAAATAATGATTACATTATTTTATTCAACAAATACATTTCTACTGGGTTCCTATTGGTTTTACTCACCACTCTGTGGTTTTTATGATAACCATGATTTTACTTTGTCAGACAATCCGAGTAAATTAATGTGTCCCTCTGGTTGTAATAATTAGTAGATAACATAGATGTGGTGGAGTTCATATTTACCCTCATGAAAACAAAAAAACGCTGCCCCCAAAAGAGCAAAAATATAGGATGTATGCACTCACCAAATAAACCATTATAACATTGACAATTCTTTGAGCCATGTATATCATTTTCTTAGGAACTGTGACTTGAAGATTTAATGCCTTGTGTCAAACCAGTTATTTTTACTGGTTTTCAGGTTCCAAAAAGATGCTGCAATGTATTTGGGGACATTAGAAGATTAATGTGTGATTAACAGAATAAAATCACACTTGCTTCGCTTAGATACCAAATTTATGGATATTTATTTACTATTATTTCTTATATCAGCTTATTAAGGAATCTTTAAAATAGAAGCATTTCCGTTTGTTTTTTGGAAAGAAACTGTCTTTGATATTCTAACATGTACTTTAGATCTTTTATGTAATTCAGCTATCATACGAAACAAGGATTTTCACTTTAATATTTTAACAATTAGAATTTTCCTTTTAAAACATGCTAAGACATGTTAACATGTTTAGCTCTTATTACTAAGTTATTATTAGTTATTCTTGTTATGTTTTTTTTTCTAGATATCGACGAGTGTACTGGATCTAATCCTTGTGTAAATGGTACATGTAATAATAATGATGGATCCTATACATGTAGCTGTGATAATGGTTATGAGTTAAGCGTTGATGCCAGTACATGTAATGGTATGTATGCATATATATATATATATATTAGAAATAGATTTTTAAAAATAAATAAAAATAACAAATAAAATAAAATTAGAGAATCAATAATAATTTTGAAACATCATGCTTTAGTGGTTCTGACTATTGTTTTTTAATCAGAGGGTTATAGGATTGAATCCCAGCCATGTTTTTTTTTAGCTTAGCCTGGGTAATATAGGAGTGCCTTGAGCACCTAGCAAGGTGGATACGTGTGCTATACAAATCCTATATCATTATTATTATAAAGCCATGCCATGGATTATATCCACATAAATGGTAATATATAAATGTTAAGTATTTTTACTTACTGCTGTAAGTAACAGTGTGTACCACATAGGTGATTGATGTAAAGGTGAGAGTTCCTTCTTACCCTAGCTTACAGTGTATTGATACCTACTACATGAGTAAGAATTGTGGCCAACAATTTATTATGTCAAATAGAAAAACAAACTTCTCAAACATATGAACATCTGCTCTTGGATATGATACCCCAATCAGAATAATGGAGGTTATTTCTGTGAAATAATGATTACATTATTTTATTCAACAAATACATTTTTACTGGGTTCCTATTGGTTTTACTCACCACTCTGTGGTTTTTATGATAACCATGATTTTACTTTGTCAGACAATCCGAGTAAATTAATGTGTCCCTCTGGTTGTAATAATTAGTAGATAACATAGATGTGGTGGAGTTCATATTTACCCTCATGAAAACAAAAAACGCTGCCCCCAAAAGAGCAAAAATATAGGATGTATGCACTCACCAAATAAACCATTATAACATTGACAATTCTTTGAGCCATGTATATCATTTTCTTAGGAACTGTGACTTGAAGATTTAATGCCTTGTGTCAAACCAGTTATTTTTACTGGTTTTCAGGTTCCAAAAAGATGCTGCAATGTATTTGGGGACATTAGAAGATTAATGTGTGATTAACAGAATAAAATCACACTTGCTTCGCTTAGATACCAAATTTATGGATATTTATTTACTATTATTTCTTATATCAGCTTATTAAGGAATCTTTAAAATAGAAGCATTTCTGTTTGTTTTTTGGAAAGAAACTGTCTTTGATATTCTAACATGTACTTTAGATCTTTTATGTAATTCAGCTATCATACGAAACAAGGATTTTCACTTTAATATTTTAACAATTAGAATTTTCCTTTTAAAACATGCTAAGACATGTTAACATGTTTAGCTCTTATTACTAAGTTATTATTAGTTATTCTTGTTATGTTTTTTTTTCTAGATATCGACGAGTGTACTGGATCTAATCCTTGTGTAAATGGTACATGTAATAATAATGATGGATCCTATACATGTAGCTGTGACTCTGGTTTTATGTTCAATGGCAGTACATGCAATGGTATGTATATCCACACATTTCACAGAAAAGGAACCAAAGAATCATTTCTTTTCATTATGGTTAATGGTTTAAATAACGCATGACACATAATTATAAAAATTAGAGTCCCTTAATTTTTATCCAAGTCATATTGTGTCCACTTTATGTGCTTTTGAGGAGTTTGCAAGGAATATGTTTTTGTCTCACTGAACAAAGTTTGGTAGAGACCTAGTCACATTTTCTGTTGGTCTGTTAGTCTATTTGAAAATGTTTTTGTTCTACTTGCTCCCATTTTAAGTTCTTACTTGGTACATGTACATATGAGCCTTGGGTAATACCACCATGTAGGTGAGGGCGTTGTGGCATGTGCCTGTAGTCAAAGCTATGTGGGGAAGTTAGAAATTGATGCAGAGGTTCGAGCCCTGGTCACGTCTTTCGGATGGTGACGTGAAAGGTCGGTCCCAGATGTAAATAATCATATCTGATTGAAACTCGTAAACAAAACTCAAAAACTCAAATACACACAGGGTGATGGGGTCAAAGGTCATATAGGGGTCAGAAGGTCAATTGATATGAGGTCATGTCTGTTCCAAAAATTAAAGTTTCTGTTCAACTTACTCTGATTTCTTTATTTTTTCATCAATTGTGTTTATACCACATGTGTATAAGATAAAAAGATCATATTACATATTTTATTGATCATGATATCAGGTGAGACTCGTTCGTGAACCACCTTGGGGTTTTTTTTAGATGATTTGCATAGAGTTCTGAACAAGGACTTGGTAAATGAGGAAAAGCGATTTAAATAAATGCATTCCAAAATCAATCTGACCATCTCAGGTCAACTGGGAAAAATGGATGTGAAATATTCAGCTGCTCAGATATTTTATAACAAAACATATTTTTTTCAATTGGTTATTTTTGTTCTAGATATTGATGAGTGCTCTGGATCTAATCCTTGTGTAAATGGTACATGTAATAATAATGATGGATCCTATACATGTAGCTGTGACACTGGTTTTATGTTCAATGGCAGTACATGCAATGGTATGTATATGTATTTAATATGTCAATGAAAAAATCTGAAAGCTTATGAATAATTACCACAAAATTGATGTACATGTAATATACAACACATTTAAGAGTGTGTACTCCATTTTTTGTTTCTTTATTACTCATACAATACTAGAATGAAGAAAAGGTAATGCCAAATGTCATTTAGAGTATGTGGATTGCAGTGCACAATATTTAAGTGAGCTACAATTTAAAGAAAGTAACACTAAAAGGTAATTTCATTGATAGATTCTGAATTTCAAAGAGACAAATAACTCTAAATTCCAGTGTCTACTTCTTAAGATGAAACTTCATTCAGGTAATATGAATTGGGAATGATAGAATCCAATCTCTTTAAGATAATGCTTTAATTAGATTATTGAATGTGAAACATTTTACTGAATTCCTGAATATGTTTTGGCTATTAAAGGCAAATAGTGTAATAAACTAAATCATTAAACTGCAAGCATTATTTGAAAGAAACAGACCTTGTTTTTCCTAGTTCCTATTTTGCATGACTGGAATATAAGAATGAAGAACAAGGATGCAATTGTTTATATTTAAGGCATCAAATTTTTGGAGTGTGAATGTATAAAGCAGGTTTTCATTTGGTTATTCTTGTGATTATTTTTTTCTAGATATTGATGAGTGCTCTGGATCTAATCCTTGTGTAAATGGTACATGTATTAATAATGATGGATCCTATACATGTAGCTGTGACACTGGTTTTATGTTCAATGGCAGTACATGCAATGGTATGTATATACATTTACAAAGAAATAATGAACTATTAAAGGAAGAGTTATTTGCATATATATGCATTGAAAATATATTCAGGTTGTAGTGCTGTTAGAGGTCATATGATTTGAGGTCATCTGTGAAAGTTTACCCTCATGACTGTCTTGTAGTACATAACTTGTCACATGTTGCGTCAATGGCTACCAAATTTTAGGGATAGATGCAAATGGAGTATTTAATGTTATGATGCCTTCAGAGATAACATTCTTAGACTTAAGATCATTCCCCCTCGGGGGGGGGGGGTGCACTTCCATAGTCGAGTAGATACCATGCATGACCAAAAGAAGGTCTCTTTTTCAAGATAGGGCATGTTATGTATGTAACAAAATAAGGGTGTCAAAAATCCTAAAATAATGAAAAATGAGTATATATTTTACTAGGACAACTGTGTTTCGGTCCATTTTGTGAGGGTATGAAAACACTAAAATACTTTATATAGGATGTACTTTTTGCCTTAGCACTATGAAGGGTCTGATTTGAGCAAGGTGTGTACAGTGGTACTAAACCCAATTGAAAGTAAAGGTAAAGCCGACGTCCATGATCACATCCGTGACATATCAATTAAGATATCACTGTACTTGTTTAGGGAGTCAACTAATAGGGAATACTTGTCGAGGGTACCATTTTGTTTCCAATACTTCTTGTGGGTAGGGTTTCACACGCCAATACTTGTTAAGGGGTGCATTTTCAGAACATGGAAAATGCTTGTGTTTGGGGTGCTTTTCGAAACCCCGTGGTCATGCATGGTATCCACTCGTCAGTACCCTGTTTTTAATGTTACTGATCTATTTCATGTCTGATGAGTAAAAATAATTTGTAGAAAGATCACTGCATGGTATCTGCTCACTAACACTTAACATACATGTAACTCAATCAAAATAAAATATCTTTGTCATAGAACTCTGTGTTTTTGAAATAATTGAAAAAATGATGTTTTTACTCACTTTTCTATTGAAGATGAGCCATGCATAAAATGTTAGGGTATTTGTTGTTAAATATGATATTCTCATGGCTGGAAACCAGTGAAAATATATGATTTGGTATGATCATGTAAACATTATTTTAAGAATGAATAACTTTAGGTCTCTAAGGATACATGGTCATTCTTAATAATTGAGTTTTCATGTTAGGAAGAAAATAATATTTCAAAGAGTTGATTTTTAATTTGTAAAAATGTGTTAATTTTAACTTGGTTATTCTTCTTGTTATGTTTTTGTTCTAGATATCGATGAGTGTACTGGATCTAATCCTTGTGTAAATGGTACATGTATTAATAATGATGGATCCTATACATGTAGCTGTCACACTGGTTTTATGTTCAATGGCAGTACATGCAATGGTATGTTTAGTGGTGCATTCCACAAAAAAAAATCATTTTTTATTCATAATTATCTATGTTTATCACATTTATCATTAATGTGTGACATTAAATTTTTGTGCAGATCAATTCTTAATTAAATATTCTGTAATTACCCCCAAAGTTCAGAAAATCTATGGGAAATATAATCCACTCATTCTCAAAATACGATAACAAATGTATAACTTCTGAAACTTAAAAAAGCCAATGACACCCCCAAACCAACAATACATTCCTTGTATTTTAACCATATGTAAATTTTGTTATTTGTAATTACAAGTAATTTCCTCTGTTCAATTTAATAAAAAGTGTAAAATGTATAATTGTAAATCACATTGAGAATCGTTACAAATGTAAAAACTACACTATTACTATTTTCAGAGTATTTCATTTCATGTCTATTTTGAACAATAAGATATGGATTTACATTTTTGTTATTACTATTATTTTTATTATTTAGATGTAGGGTCTTAGAGACGCACAGATTTTTTGACATCTTGCGAGGATGTTTTAAAGAGACAGAATATTAAAACTCTATGCCTATGTAAACCATCCAATATTTTCCATATTGGATGAAAAGAATATATTGCCCTGCCCACAAGATTATCATTGGTTAATAAATGATTGTGCGCATGAAGCTCTTGTTACGTCACAATGAAATTGCATTGCGTAATAGTTGCCAGGAAGTGCGGCAAAGGAGCAAGATTGTGTCAATTTATTGAATTTGAAAATGCTTGCACTATACACTAGCACATCTTTACAGAGATTTCTTATTTTTTAAATGACAATACTCGGTGCTATGCTCATGATTTCCAAATGGTGATGGTAAAAACAACTTTCATGCTTCATCAATTTATGTTTAGCATTTATGGGGATATCTCCTTTAAGCTATTTACAAAAAAAACTTCCCTGGCATTGTATTATTTGTTTGGGTGTTGCTGGTCACATCACAAATAAATAATACATAAACAGAAAAAAGAATTCAATCAGGTTGGATGTGTATCATTCCATTAAGATAAACTAGTCTTGTTGAATATGTAAAAACATCTTTAATTTTATACGTTTATTCTAAATTCCTTATGTAGTAAACTATAAAGAACCATTTGGGTAATTCAGCTGAAAGAAATATGTTTGCATACAATATATACATGTATTTTACTAAGTTTAAGTCATTTTTTTATTAAAGAAATTCAATGAAACTCATCTATTATTGGAAAGACTAAGTAAGCTTCTTTTCTCTGATTCAGCTCCAATGAAGAGGAAGTTATACCTTTTTCCTATTTCACAAATTCTACATTTTTGTAAACATAAATTCATACAAAATCAGTTAAAAAGTTATGTTTACCTAAGAAAGCATAAGACCATGAAGCAAAGGCTTGTGGTGGATATGCTTGTTTGTTTGTAGTGTGTAAAGATTTATGTGCAATAACAAATATAAATTATTTTTCTTGTTTTAGATATTGATGAGTGTACTGGAACTAATCCTTGTGGAAATGGTACATGTAATAATAATGATGGATCCTATACATGTAGCTGTGACAATGGTTTTGAGCTAAGCGTTGATGCCAGCACATGCATTGGTATGTATACAAAGTGATCCCAAAGAAATATAACAGAATTATTAATTTTTTTATCATAGATTATCATAAAATGGATGAGGATTTTTCTGCACTCTGATTGGTTGAGAGCTATGGACAAATTTCTACTGTTTTTTTTTAAACAAGTGCTCACCTAGTTACCAATAATGCCTATAGCATTTTCATTTATTTGAAAGCAGGATATAAGAGCATTGCATATTAAATACTTTCCACGCAGGTGTTGGTGCCGCGTATCGAACCCCAGAATTTTTATGTATAGCCTGGCGCCTTAGACCACTTGGCCACGGCACCTCCATGAACGATACCGAAAATCAAAACAATATCCATTGTAAACAACCTATCGTGAAAGATACCAATAATCAAAACAATATCCATTGGTAACTACCTATCGTGCATAAAGGTCAGTTGTGATCTCATCGCTCGTGTTAATGTTGCGTTTGTTTACAAAAAAATTTGAAGTAGATCTAGGTCTACTGTAATCAAGTAAAGGGTGCAAAAACATCTGTAAGTAGGCCTTCAAATTATTTAATCATGAATTTATATTTTTGCTTGTTAAATGCCAGCGTTATCATTGTCCTACTTTTTGAGGAGTCTATACAATCTACTGCCCTGGGGGATTGGTGCACAGTCTTAACAAGCTAGACAATGCAGTCCCAGGCAGCCAGCTGTGGTCCCAGTGTGGCCTTGGCATACACACACTCACACAGCTACTGGAGATCTGAGGTTGACTAGTATGCTGCCTACATTAGCCAATGCAAAGCTGTATCTTAAGCTAACATTTTAAGTATAGTACTTGCATATGCTAGCATATTATCTAGTTTGGTATATATGTTGAAGGAGTCCCAAGGTCATCATCAGAATTTTCATGCATCCAATGAATTTGTCATGCGCTGGTAATTACTAATGCATGGAATATTTACCAGATATGGGTAATGCATCTGTTCTTACTTATGAATGGTTGTAAAAATTATTTTTTTGCTAGATTTGTTTGTGCATCAGTAGGACTATGGAGCATGCGGTAACTATGGAAACAAGTCTTAACACACTTGACTGCACCTTGTGGGTTAAACATTTCCATACTTGCCTTACAGAACCTACTGATGCACTCTCATCTGTACATCATTTGTATACTGTTTTAACCACAAACTACTATGTGAATGACTTATTATTGTATAAGGCTTAGAGTCCTTCTCCATTTTCAATGTTCATTTCAAACTTCATTGACTTGTCGATAAAAGAAAGTGCAATAATCAAGTTCTGTTTCTTTGAAACAATGATGAATAATAAAACTTTCACTGGATCCTTTTTTTTTGGTACTTCATTTTGTTCAGAATTGGGCCTTTGTTTTCTTCATGTATTGTTATGGCAGGAAGTCATTGAAATTTTCATGTAGTTGTTCTTTACAGGACAAGCATTATTTTACTGAAACGTATTTGTTCAACAAATATTTTTGCTGATTGATTTCTCAAGAATGTGATAATATGCATGCGATAACAAACATATTCCATGTTTCTCTCTTCTAGACATTGATGAATGTGCAGTAAATAATCCATGTGTAAATGGGACATGTAGTAATAACAATGGATCCTATACATGCAGCTGTAACAGTGGTTTCGAGTTGAGCCTTGATGCCAGTACATGCAATGGTATGTATGTGAAATTCATCATTATTAATTATTAAAGTTTTTTATAAAACGGGTTCAAGGATGTAGCCAATGGTGAGTGCGTTTTCAAGTCACGTGTTCATGCTTTAATTATGCGCAACCTTCCAGTTGTGCATTTTTCGTGCAGCACTGTGCATTTTTTGTGCAGCACTATGCAATTTTTGTGCAGCATTAGTTCCAATAGCACGTAAAAACTGATACGCGTTCAGTAAAAGAGGCTGGCTAGGATTTTGATGCGCTTACTTAGGCGCGCATAGTAGATACGCCTGTGATGTCATAATTGATAGTCTTCTGATCTCTTCGTCTGTGCGATCGTACACCAGTTGGAGGGATTTGAACAAGATTTCCATGAAAAATTCTTTTTGCCGACCCGTTTTATAAAACAATTAATGCACATTTTAAGATTCGTGATGTTAGTGACGATGCGAGCAACTCTCGGGCATTCACAATATTATGCAAAAGCACTCGGCGCAAGCGCCTCTTGCTTTCACATAATTGTAAATACCCTCGAGTGTGCTGCATCGTCATAACACACTCATAAATGTGCATTAATTGTATAACATAATTTACTGTGTTAAAATGAATGTAACTTTTTTATGACGCATCATCCTTAAGCTTAGAGGTAGGTTTTTGTGTGCGACTCATGATGCCTACTTTATATGTAAAGGCGTAAAATAAATTAGAAGGCAATAAAAATTTATTTAACTGACAGTATCTGAAATCAAAGAAGTAATCAAATTCCCTCAAAACTATGTCTCTGTCCATTTCACAAGACTCACAGCTGTAAATTATATATTTTCCATAATGACGATTACCATGGTAACAGTGCTCAGCTTTGAATCAAAATGAAGGCTGTCATGGTAGTTTACAATAATGACGGGGTAACCATGGTGGCCTCTGATGTTTGCTATGATATCCCAGTCAGAGATAATTGTTTATACTTTTCTCTTTCTAGAAATAGTGTTTCTATTATTGTATTGAATAAAGAAGCTAGTCAAGTTATCAAATTCTCCCTTAAACATTAATTCTTATTAACTATGACATTACTATGGCATGCAACCAGTGAAATTAATTGATCTTAGGAAATCATTAAATTACAAGTTTAGTCTAAAACAGAACTTTGTTTTCCCAAATTTTCTTTTAACTGCTTGAAGTATTTTTTCAAGAACAAACATGAACTTTTCCATTGATTTATATGATTAAATAAATCCAATGATTATATTCAGGATTGTATTTATCAAATTTTCTATGCAATTTTTTTATAAGAATGATTTAATTGTAAATGTATTTTGTACAGTAGATATTGAAATTGGTGTATTTTAAAAACATGTGCAATTCATTATTTAATGCAAGACATGTCTTTTTAATAAACCATATATTTAGTTGATACATTTTAAAAACATGTGCAATTCATTATTTAAAGCAAGACATGTCTTTTTAATAAACCATATATTTAGTTGAATCTACCCCCTCCCCAGTTCAATGCTACTTAAAACAGATTTCAATGTTGACTTACTGACTGTAGTGACAAGAAATATTGGGGGAATTAAAAGGAAATTAAATGGTTATTGGTATTTTCATGTTTTGGTTCTAGATATTGATGAGTGTGCCGGAAATAATCCTTGTGTAAATGGAAGCTGTACTAATAACAATGGATCCTATACATGTAGCTGTGACAGTGGTTTTATGTTTAATGGCAGTACATGCAATGGTATGTAATTGTGTATTTTAACTCTGGTTTCAGTTATTATTTATCTGTGAAAATGTTTATTACAGTCATTTGTCTTCAGTTTTTGTAATTTGCAAGATGATCTTGTGTTGAGAACTAGGTGAGTAAGAACAAAATATCACTTGGTCAAGATCAAAGAAACTCCATATCAATGAAATTGATGAATTTGATTTTTTTTAATTAATTAAGAGTTTAATTAAATTTGATGAATTAAGTAATGATGATGATTACATTGTAAAGCAATTTTTTTTTCAAAAGTGAATATCTGATTCAAAATTGAAAAAAAGGATTCCTATTCTTACCAACTGCATATTTAGATTTTTCTCTGTGATGAGATGTTTTAACATGATTGATGTTCATTACTTTTAATGCAATTCATTCCACTTTTTAGATTGATTACATGAAATAGGCCTACAAACAGCCTATGTCACATTTCATGTTGATTATGATTTCTTACATTTATGTACTCAAAATGTTTGTGTCATGTATTTAATGTTTTCTTAAGTCAGGGTAACATTTCATTAAAAATTGCTTGGTTGTAAGCCACTGATATCTATGCATCTGATCAAATCACTACAAATTGTCATTGAAAATCACTAACAAGATGATCAATGATATACTAAGTAATTTATATTCTGATCAGAGGTACTGCTAATGATCCATTTTACACTGATCAGAGGTACTGCTAATGATCCATTTAACACTGGTCAGAGATGCTATAAATGATCCATTAAACACCCCCCCCCCTATATTCTGATCAGAGATACTGCTAATGATCCATTAAACAGCTAGGACAGTTCCTGTCCTACTGCATTTACTGGAATTACGTGTCAAACAGGTAAAGGTTTATTTATTTCTGCTTGATTAACATTTATATTTTGCAAGGGTTATATAGCTTTTTCCAAGTCAACTAAATGCTAGCAAATTTCTTGTATGCAGAAGTGGACATTGTGATATTACCTTTTCTTTTTTGAGAATGACAGCTTTGGTACATGAGAAATCATGCCCTGTCTTTTAATCCTGAATAGATAAGACGCTATGATTTCCCCCTTTAATGTTTTAGTAATAACATAAACAAAGATATACAAAATTTATACATTTGTCATATTCAATGTATTAAATTAGACACAAACAGAGAGTATTCTTGGAAAAGATTTTATGTTTTCATGATTATATGCATTAATGTTGTTTTATATGACAAAATTATTTCTGAAAAATACCCTTAAAAGAAAGAAGGAAAAGATAACTGTACAATGAATACTCTGAGTGTTCATAAAATCTGATGATGATTGTTACTTTACTGTACATGTTCAAATACTATTATCATAATAAGTTTTAGTGTCATAACCTATATTGACTTTCCCCAGATGTTGACGAGTGTGTTGATTCTAGTCTGTGTACCAATGGGAGATGTGTTAATCTTGCTGGCTCCTACACATGTGTATGCAATATGGGTTTTACATTGACAAATACAGATTCTTGCACTGGTAAGTCTTTATATAATACCATGCTAATATATCATTAGAATAATAATGACTGGAGTAATCAAAGACTTTGCCAAGATGCATTGATTTGGATTGAAAATCATGAAGACTTTAATTGTAACAAAGTAGATATTGGTCGACTGGGAGTAAGCCCAATAGAAAAACTCTAGATTTGATTACAGAGTTTGATTTGATTTGAGTATAATAGTAATGTGTACCACAAAAAATGAAACCATGAATTTGCTGTGATTAATCATAACTTAATCATAAACATAAGTCATAGAAATCATTGTAAAACTTGGAGTCTCATCTCTTGTATGGTATATTTGAGATGATTAACCAAATCTGCAAGAGTGAGCAATTGTAATTTGAATAAATGACACCAAAAAGTCACTTTTTGTGGTAGTATGTGAATTTCAAATAGAAAATCACATTCCTCTATCACAGAAAGTGATGAAGATATAAACGAGATCTGTCTCGTTAATAGTTTGAGCTTGCTCATGCATAAATGACAAATCTGAGTTATACCAAATGAAGGTGGAGGCTCTAAGCTTTACAGTCATGGTAATTTTTCTATAGTATTTTTTATAATCTTATGGTAAATCACTGATATTTCTCATTTTCATTTTGTTTTAGATGCTAGATATATGTATGGATATATATACAGTGCATCCCACAGAATACAAAACCGAGATTTAGCGATGATTTATCTTAAATTATTCATAAATACAATAGACAAATGACCTACCATTTTAAAGCTTAGAGTCTGAAATTACTTAGATTATTTCTCATTCATGCATGAGTGAGCAAAAACAATTTGAAGAAAGGATACCAAAAACTCATTTGGCAGGGGGTATCTGAATTTCAAAAAGAAATTCACATGCCTAAAAAGTTCAATATCTGTTCTTCTATTTGATACCTTAATCACAGAAAATGGTCAAGAAGTAGAAAAGTTCTGTTCCTTCGAAACAATGCTTGTATTTCCATAATTTCATTCAATAAACATGTTTTCACCGGTTTCCCTCAGAAGCTATCGCATGGTTAACAAAAGACTTAATGCATGGCTAATCGTCCACAAAACGGAGTGTCGAGTGAGTCTTAATTCCTAGCCAGTAAAACCTCTCTATTTGATGAAATTATTCAAATTCAAGCATTATTTCAAATAACCAGAACTTTTGTTATTTCTTGACCATTTTGTGTAATTGAGATATCAAATTAAAGAGCAGATATTAAAAATGTGGTTTCCTTTTTGAAACCCAAATATAGCCAGCCAAGTGACTTTTTGGTATCCCCTCTTCAAATTGTTTTGCTTACTCATGAAAAATAAACCAAGTAATATTCCAGGTAGTAGAGGAGATTCTAAGCTGTACAATGGTAGGTCATTTGTCTATTGTATTCATGATAATGTTATGATAAATCATTGATAAATCTCGGTTTTGTTTTTGTGGGATGCATTGTGTGTGTATATCTCTCTCTCTCTCTCTCTCTCTCTCTCTCTCTATATATATATATATATATTATATATATATATATATATATATATATATATATATACATATGTATTGTATCAAATTATTTGGCAGAAGATTCTCTTTCAGGCCATATATAATGATTATGTGTTTATGACATATTTTTTCCTTAAAATGGGGATTTGTGAAGTTTTTTGTTTTTTACTCATACGGTTTATGTATGTATGTGTGTAAGTACGTATGTATGTGTTTATGTATGTATGTGTGTATGTATGTATATATATATAGAGGGAGAGAGGATCTTTTTAAAATGATTTGTTTCTGATTTCTAGTTCATATGAATAGATGTTTTTAAATTATTGCATTAGACGTTTTTGAAATGGTGCAAGAATTGGAGAAAGTGATGGTTTCACAAACTAATTGATTGATTGTTTTATGGAATACCTAGCTCTATCTCCCTATAATAATACAATAGCATCTTTTCATATAGATATCTCAGCAAAGACAGAAAAATGAGAAATGTTTCAAGCTCCAATGAAATCTGTTGACCAAGGACCATATATTCCCATGCAAAGTTAAGATTCATATTCTGAAAAATTGCAACTTTTCTATAAACTTTCCCTTTAAATTTTATTCACTCTCATTGCCAATGATGTCAGAAATTTATAAGAGGTTGGAAAATGGAAAATAAATTGCTAGATTCTCCTTTTTCATAAGAGAAAGTTAACTGAAAATTCATTTCTGGCAACTTTTTTTGGTTTTGTTATGCCTAGTAACTTAGGTAAGTTATATGACGATTTCAGAAAACAAAACCAGGATTAAAGGGATGGTCCGGGCTGAAAATATTTATATCTTAATACATAGAGTAGAACTCACTGAGCAAAATGCCGAAAATTTCATCAAAATCGTATAACAAATAATAAAGTCTAAAGTTTAGCAATACTTTGTGAAAACAGTCATCATGAATATTCATTAGTGGGCTGATGATGTCACATCCCCACTTTCCGTTTTCTTATGTTATTACATAAAATCATATTTTTTTCATTATGTCATACTTATTTGAATAATATGTCTCTCTTATAATGAAATAAGTTGCAGCAAAAGATATTCAATGCACTAAATCAGTTGTCAATCCAATTTTTCTAGTTCTCGGAGTAAAAAATTTGAATAAACCTAATTTCATATAATAAAATACAAAAGAACAAGTGGGGATGTCACATCATCAGCCCTCCTAATGAATATTTTTTACGACTTTTTTCACAAATTATTGCTAAACTTAAAATTTAATAACTTTGTTATTTGTTATCCAATTTTGACGAAAGTTTTGGCATTTTGCTCAGTGAATTCTGCTATATTTATTAAGCTATAAATTCTTTCAACCCGGACCATCCCATTAATGCTAAAAGAAGTGATTTATGTAATTTTTGTTTTGCTAGATTTATGCTCAAAGGTACCATTGTTAATGTGTAGTATGTAGTATGATTGACAACCAATATAAAGGAATGTTGCTCTACAATAGATATTAAAACAATATCTCAATTTCTTTCTTTCTGTGTCTATAGCTATCTCATCATCCCTTGCTACAAGTTCAGTAAGGATTCGGCTAACAGGAGTACGACTAAACGGTCTTCCTCTTACCTTTACTGCGGACTTAACAAATAGATCGTCAGCCTTATTCATGGAATATGATACTTCTTACTGTTTCATTGTAAGTATCTACATCCTGGAAGTAAACATAGTTTATACATACCATTTAGGGTATCTTATATAAAATACATACCATTGAGGGTATCTTATATATAATACATACCATTGAGGGTATTTTAGATATAATACAAACCAATGAGGGTATCTTATATATAATACATACCATTGAGGATAGTTTATATATAATACATACCATTGAGGGTATTTTAGATATAATACATACCATTGAACCATTGAGGGTATTTTGTATATATATATATTTGAGATCAGTAGTATGGAGAGGGCCGTAGCAAGGTCAATACCCGTCTTCATCAAGCTTTCGGGCACATGCCCTTCATCAGGATCTAAACCAATATATAAAATACAAAATATAGGCCTACTAATAACAATGGTAAATACAATGCAATGTAGTATATAACGGAGATAAGTAATTATAGTCCATTAAAAAATAATCAATTATTCATGCAAGGTAAATGGTAAGTCAATATGTAACGAAGTATAGAATATATAGTTACCGTAGGGTTCATAAGTATAGTGTTGTTGACACTAAAGTAAAGTGTGAAGTGAATATATATATATATATATATATATATATATATATATATATATATATATATATACATATATATATATATATATATATACATATATATATATATATATATATATAATACCCTCAATAGATTATATCTATTATCTATTATACAATAGATTTTGGCTGATATCTTTTGAAAAGCCATGTTTTGTTTAATTTATGGAAGCCATGCTCTTCTAAGCTTATTTGTATTTCATATGCCTACTGCATTGCTCTTTGTGCTGCATGTGTGAAGAATACAATTCCAGCTATCATTGTCCTATCATTTTCAATGGATTGAGTGTCAAATATGCTCTATAAATCATCATCTCTAACCTAGCACTGACCATACATAGTCAAACCGCAGAATGGGGACTATGAATTGTTGGCTTCCCAGCAGTGATAAACGCACATCTGCGGACTCAGCATTTTTAGAATACTCAAATTTCATTTTCATTATTTCACAATGTGTGATGTCAGGACTAGCTTTATACATGTAACTCAGTATCTATAATATAATGATATTGACTCTGATTTGAAAGAATTTTTCTACAGTATAAAAAATAATTCCACAATGCAACTATCTGCTTTGTTTTAAACATACTCAGATGCTTATTTTCTTCATTTTTGTTTATTTGTCAGTTCACAAACTATGTAAGTGCATTATTGTCAATTGGCCTTCCAAGTTGTGAAGTGGTTGGATTCAGCCAAGGTAGTATTATTGGTGTCCTTGACCTTACAATTGCCGCTGCAACCCAAACCTTAGCTGATGATCATGCACTGGCAGTACCAACACTGTCTACCAACTCTCTACTAGCATCATTTAATGGTATTACTCTAGAAGGATCCTTTAATGCTAATGGTAAGTGTATATATGTCCTCTTTAAGCCATACAGCTTTCACATGGTCAAATTTACTATTTATTTTGCTCTTCAAATTGGCAATTACAATCATTGTATTTCTCTTTATTTCCATATTTTGAAAAATATATAATATTGATATAAATTGTAACAAACTGAGATACAATTCCTTTCACTGATAATTATTGAATTCATCCTTCTTTGAAATACATATTTGAAATGTTGTATTGGGTAGTTGTTATGAAGAAGAGTTATTTTCCATAAAGATAAAAAACCTTGCAAATTTATTTTCTTTTCAGGTCTGCCCAATACAGATACTAATCATTTTGGGAATTTCAATGCTTGAAAAATCAGTAATTTTCTCAACATTTTTCAACTTGCTGTCCAAACATACTTGGAATTTTAATTTGTGTTGTGGTAATAATAAAGTACTACTTGGAAGTTTGTCACCTGACTACACACTATAACTTTATCATTGACAAAAAAAGAAAATTTTATTGCTCAAGCATTCAGCTAAGAGAGAAAAAATTGTCAAAATGTCCCGTATGACACATATTGAATCGCCCTTTTGATGATAAATTTGTAGTGATCGCGTGGAGTAGTTTTGTTCCTTCATGTGTGTCAGTGGATTGCAGTGAAATTACACTTACCCCTTCACATTTTGATACATGTCCATAAAGCCACTTTCATGCTGACAGCCGAAGTGGAAGTTACTCCGGAGATCAGAAAGAGTTACTCCACTTTGGAGGGCAATATTAAAATTTTTGAAAAAAATTGGATTTGGATTTAAAGCGGAGTACTCCGCCCACATCGAGAAGAGGGTTACATACAGAGTTAGTCCTCACTGGAAGTGTGGCATCACCTATCTTGCGCATAACTTCATTTCCGCATGGGGAGATTTCGCGCACCATACATATGGCGCGAAGCCGCGAACTTGCTTGGAAACCACGGAAACGACTGCAGATACACCACTACAGAGCTTGACAGATTGAAAGGGGGGTGTATAATGTCGGTCCGCAGTATTAGTGTATCAACTCAAGTAACTCCACTTCGTCTTCAGTATGAAAACGGCATAAGACAGTTTTAAAACTACCTGTTCACATACCAGCTATGGGGGAAAATAGAAAAAAATATTGTGCCAATTTGATGGATATTATGGTTTTGTATGTGAATGGGGTCAGTATCTTGCTTCCTCTTAAATGCTTATGATGCTGTGTAATACAGCTATGTTTGCCAAATGTTGCAGTTATATGATACAGTAGGATTTTATTAAGCAAATCTTTGCGGATGGTGCAAATATTACAACTTCTTCTTCAGGTTACATCTGCCTCCTTCATGGTTGAAGATTCTTGCAGATGGTCCTTGCTTGCATATAAACAATACACTCTTAATGTGATCAATTATTTCCTCTGTAATGTAGATGAATTATGTTTTGATTTTGGCAGATCATTTACATTGATTGTGTAGGGGTGGAAGGTTATATCATTTTATAAAAGATCATTAACAAATAGTGACATGATTTAGCTCCAAAACTCAACCTACTTTGCTTATTGATCTTTTTTATGTTCCACCTGATACACCTCCATTTTCGATCATTGAGGTGTTCTTCTTTCTTTAGTCATATATTTTTAATGTATATGGTCTACATTGTGCCTGTGCTAAGGGTAAGCATAAACTGTTGAAATTTTTGCTTATGTTTTACATTTATCATCTTTACTCTGCTCTTTTCCTGCATGATAAAAAGTGATGCTGAGTATTATTCATTTCTTATTCAAGGATAATTATGTTTAATTGTGTAATGTGCTGATGAATGAAATCTCAAATTTGAGAACATTGATATCATTTTTGGCTATCTAGATCTAGACCGGCTTAACCACAACCTTAGATGTTAAAACAAAACAGGGTTGATAATATAAGAATTTGAAATTTTACAGTCATTATTTTCTGAAAATAATTAATTTGTTAGTTTTGTGACAGGCATAAATTGATTTTTTTTTTACCTGAATAGTTCAATGTGATCAGACGAATTGTCAGAATGGAGGATCTTGTATTACTTCAGGAGACCCATGTGATTGCCTGGCTGGTTTCAATGGAGATCTATGCCAAAATGGTATGTTTTATACAAATTGAGTTGTTTTTATAGGAATAGGTTGAATGGTGTGTTTTATTAGGAATGAGTTCAAGGTCAATCCTAGATTCTAGTCTAGGTTAACTTAGATCACATTTGTATGGAGTGACATCTGCAATGACAAATTTGCTACATCATGTACAAATTTTGTTGGGCATTGACGAAAAGTATTCCTTAAGATTAATTTTGTTATGAAATGATCTGATAAGATGCTTTAAATGGAGATTTGTCTTTATTTTTGAAAAGTGAAAATTTGAGATGAAACCTAGCATTTTGGAGTAAAATATGGATTTAATTTTTAGAATAGCTACAAAATACGAAAACATGTATTTTTCCAAAAGAAAAACAATTATATAAAAACAAAATTGAATATAGGCCTACTAGGTTAACTTAGATCACATTTGTATGGAGTGACATCTGCAATTTTATAACATTGATGGTGGTGTACTGTTGCGTTAATGATTCACATTTTCTATGATTTAATATGTCCATGATGGTATCTTCAATTTAATTTTTTTTTTTTTTTTTAGAATATAATTTTGTCTCCTATGTGATCACCAGTATGAAAATATCTGGGGCCCATGTCATAAAACTTATTATAACAGATTTACGATAACAATTATTAGGCTACTGAAATCACTTTATTTGGTTGGATGATCTTAAACATGTGCATTTGTTATCATAACAAGTCTTTTTGAAATGCGCCCCAGAGGCAGATTTTTGCTTTGTTTGCTTCACAAAGTTTTTATTTTACACAGCATTGAAGCAGATGTTGCGGTGCAATTAATTCTACAAATTTGCAAGATAATGCATCAATTGCAGTATGCCAATAGTGGGCCACACATTATCATGAAAGGTTTATTTCAAGTAAATAGGGGGAAAACCCCATTAACAGGAATTAGAGATTTGACATATTTTTATATGTTGTTTAATTTTGGGTATTTCATGTACATCAAATTTACAGCTGGATGGCAATTTTCTTCCTTTTATCTTGTTTTTGAAATAAATAAATTAATTCTTTTCTATTTTATAGATACTGGTAATTCAGAGTTGTCTGTTGGAGCCATAATTGGTATTGCACTTGGAGTATTTGGATTTGTAATCATAATAGTTGGCTGTGTCTGCTGTATGTTCCTTCAAAGCTTCAGACAAAATCAAGCAACAAAAGCCATGCTTTCGTGAGTATTCCATATTTTAATGATAGTAGTATTCATAATAGTGATAAAAGTTATTGTTAGTTAGAAACAAATTTAATAATTATTATGATGATTTAAAAAAAATTCTCTTGATGACACTGATAAACATATAAATAATAATCTTCTCAATGATATTGATAATAATTTGAATAAAATATTTGATAGTGCCAGCAAATATTTTACAATTATGTAATAATAATAATAGTAATAATGATGACCATTAAATGATTGAATTATTAATGATATCAATAATAATCATTTTTATGAGTTATTTATGATAATGTCTAAGCTTTTCTGCATGTGACCGTTTTTTGTTGTCTGTGTAAGGCTAGACAGAACATTTTATATTTTTAGCTTTTTATTGCAATAAACATAGCGCACATCAATGACTATATTGACTGAGTGCAAGATATTTTCGTAATATTAGTTGAATGATGAATAAAAGTTTAATAACACCCATTACTATTGACATGCTGGCAAATCAACTCAAGACAAGGCAATTTAGAGTGGAAGGATGTTAGTAAGAGAAGAGTTGAGGAAATACATTTGAGCTAACTTCTCAGTCTTTGCTTTCATCAAATGAATACTGGTTCACAACAGGGCATCTTACTCATAAAGACTAGATGGTGTTAAACTGACTAGATGGTGTTAAACTGAGTGGATGGTGTTTAACTGAGTGGATGGTGTTTAACTGAGTGGATGGTGTTTAACTGAGTGGATGGTGTTTAACTGAGTGGATGGTGTTTAACTGACTAGATGGTGTTAAACTGAGTGGATGGTGTTAAACTGAGTAGATGGTGTTTAACTGAGTGGATGGTGTTTAACTGAGTAGATGGTGTTTAATTGACTAGATGTTTGAAAAACCAAAAATGTGTATAGCCTTACTGGTAAAAACGTGCAAAAAGGCCAAATGGTTAGTAGGAAAATTGGTTGTTCATGAAATAACATTAAACCATGCAGAATGAGACCAAGTGGAATAAGTGTTGACTATGTAGAATTTGGTGCAGACTAAAATAGAATTAGGTGTAGACCAAGTAGTGTATGGTATTATACACCAAGTCAGGGGCGGAAATCTCTCCCAAGAGGTAGGGGGGACAAAGGGCTGGAAAATTTGACAAGCAAAAAAAAACTTAAGGTCATTTCGTCGAAAATTAAATTGACAAGGTTATCATCGCAAAAGTAAGGTCATCTTGTCCTAAAATACCATCCTAAAAGACCACAAATAGTAGAGGGGACATTTCATATTGTGTCTTTCCTACTATTGTGAGTAGGGGGGACACGTCCCCCTGTCCCCATGGGATTTCCGCCCGCCCATGCAGCAAGTGGAATAAGGTGTAGGCCAAGTAGTGTATGATTTAAATCAAACAGAGTAAGGTGTACTCCATGTGGAATAAAGTAGAATAAGGTGTAGGCCAAGTAGTGTATGATGTAAATCAAACAGAGTAAGGTGTACTCCATGTGGAATAAAGTAGAATAAGGTGTAGGCCAAGTAGTGTATGATGTAAATCAAACAGAGTAAGGTGTACTCCATGTGGAATAAAGTAGAATAAGGTGTAGGCCAAGTAGTGTATGATGTAAATCAAACAGAGAAAGGTGTACTCCATGTGGAATAAAGTAGAATAAGGTGTTGACCAAGAAGAATAATGTATAGAACATTTTATCTTTTACTCTCAGGAATGGACGTTATGACTATCCATCTTTTAATATGAATGGTTCCTATGATGGTTCTGAAGAGTATGATTCTTTTGAAGGACGTCGTATGGCTGTGGGTCAAGCTTTGGATCGCCTTCGTGGAAATGGAGCAATGTATAACGGCAATGGAAGATCGGTATAAACACTTTCTCTGTTCATGAATATCTTGTATACCAAGTGTATAAAAAAAAGCAGGCACTCAAATTTTCTTACTTTTGTTAATGTTTAGGGTCTATTTGATGAGATTGTATCACCAGTAGTATGAGTATTTCATGCATGACTGAGCCTGAGCAACTTTTGTGGATTGTGTAAAACTTGTGCACAGAATACTCTCTGGGACAGGAGGTTAAAAAACGACAAGACACTTTCATTATGAATAGAAGTGTTTTTTCTCCTTTTTATGACTCTATCATGTAGCGTAATGTTCTTTTTGTTATTTCAGATAAATAAATTATTCAACATAAATGAATGATAGACATGCAAATATTTACATTAAAAGGGAAAAGAAATTAAATTATCTGAAAGTGCATTTGAGCCAAATAAAATGATTATCAAAGTTTCAGTTCGATTTTGAGTCTATCTGTCCAAACTCAAGTCCCTCCTTAATCATCCACGTCTTTTAATGCACCACATTGCTCTCCTCATCAATTTTAATTGTGCCTCTAAAGAGAGGAGCACCCCATTACCATTATCCAGAGGGGGGGGGTCATCTGTGCCCCTCTCTAAATAATGGTAATTTGAGAGGCACAATCAAAATTTGTAAGGCACAATCAAAATTTGTAATGTAAAAATGCCATGAAAATACAAGTGTGCCCCCCTCCCCTTTTTAAAGTGAGGACTGTTTTTTTGCTTGTAAAATCTTTTTGTGGACGAAATGTACTTATCTTATTTTTGGTTGAGAACATTTTTATTTTTTTTTTTTGGGGGGGGGCTTGTCAAATTTTTCCTCAGGAAAATGTGCCCCCTCTTTCCCTGTTGGAAAATCCTGGATCCGCCCCTGCCCATTACATAAATGTAACTTTTATGGTATTTATGCTTTCCAATATATACTTCAATAGAATCCTGATTGTGATTACCATTAGATGGCAAAGCTACCATAAAAGTGAGTTTTATGACCCTAAGGTGATGATGTTTATGGCAAGTGTTAGATTGTTATGTTTAACAAATATATTTTTCTTTTTCTTGATAACAGCCTGAGGAAGGCCGCAATTTCAGGACGCCATACGTTGCGGGTGATAGAGATACGGTATGTAGTTTATTCATTGTATGTTTAGAGTAATAATGGTTTTACAGTTATAACCTTAGGAGTCATTTATTGCAATGGCATAGTGATTCAATCATGTGACTCTCAATCAGAGGTTGAGGGTTCAAATCCCACCTGGTGCTAATGTCGTTTAGGAAGAAACTTATTCACATTTGTCACTCTCTAGTACCAGTAAGATGTAAACTTATTACATTGGCAATGTTAATCAATAGAAAGTATAAAACAAAGAGTTCCCTGGGGAGTACCCCATGGAGTGAAGATGGTGCATTTTCTGTGTAGAACTGTGATGGATCCAATGACTGGGATAATTGTATTGAATTATGTGCTATAGTAATTATCTATCAGCAATGTAGTGGATGAGACCATGGTATTAGTGTGAGTATTAGAAGATTTAGTAGTATCATCATTATAATTCTTCTAAAAATATTTCTATAATATTTATGATGAATGCCTTGCCATTCCTTGTTAGGAGAAAATTACTGTAAAAAAAATGTCAAAATGTAGTTTATGTAGGTTTTCACATAGTATGTGAAAACCTACATAAACTACATTTTGACATTTTTTTTACATGTAAACAATACCTACTATTTATTATATTTGAACTCCACCTCTGAGAGTGTTTCCCAAAATATTTACCTTATTACACTAATGGAAGTGCCTATGGCATTTTACCATGTCTCTAAGCAGGAACCTCATTGCAAAAATGCTTTAATTGCCTTTTTAAATGGCTGTTTGTATTCCTCACTGTTTGGTCTAGCCATGGAAATACACAGAGTTTTTATGGAAGAGATTATATTTATTATTATACAAATATCAGGTTCTTTATGACTATTAGAGCCCTGTTTAGTAAAAGCTACTATATTGATAATAACTTTACCATCCAATAACATGGTTTCATGGAACCCTTGATGCTGATTGGTTGTTGAGTATCATTAACATGATAGTTATCATTGGAAATATAAGTATTCATAATGGTTATATTGGGTTATAATATGATGCAGAAATTAATTACCAATGGTAATCAGAAAAGAAACTAAATCCTTTATAAAGTGATGATGTATAGAATGAAATATTTTCATCATTTACATAAAAAGTAAACACATGACATTGAATTTCTTTTTTTTATTTAATTTTTTTCCATTACAGGAAAACGGAGTGGAGCGAAATCCTGTCTACTTTTAATTGATGCAAAGTTAACTTTCTAACAGAGAACCAACATGACAACTGGACATACCAAATAGAAAGGAGCTATATATCGATGTTTTACAGAATAATGTTCTTTTTATTTTGAGTAGTGTAGATGAGAACATCAATCATTTTCATTTTTTTCATTTGGCTCATATAATGACACATTTAACTGTTTATTTCTCCTTTTTATAATATTTTTTTTTTTACATCTGATGTCTGTTTCTTAACTGTATTTCAATTCCCCCTTTTCATGGCATATATATTATTCAATGTACAACACCTATCTACCTATTTATCTATTTGAAGGAATGTTTTTTAATCATTACATTGATTTGTCTACATTCTGTCTCATCAAATACATATTTTTACTATTTCTTTACGTTCAGTACTATGCAATATTTTTAAATATTCATTTTTGTAAAAAGAAAAAACAATATGAGTCTTTTTATTGAATTATGAATGATATATACTTATTTTTAATGGAGATAATGTACTACATGTTAGTGCATTGAGTTAATCAAGGTTTGTAAATTTATAACTCCTTTTTCCACTGTTCTTTATTTGGATGCCCACTTTATATGATAATGATATGGTCATAAATGAATGAAATCCATTTTTCATAAATCTATTAGTCGATTAAAATTAGGGGCTCCTTTGGCGTAAAAAGAGTAAATAGGGTAAATTTAATGGTTAAAATACTGGAATTCCATTAAAACTGGATGAATATAGATTATTCCATTAAAACTGGATGAATATAGATTAAATCAATAAAACGGTTGTAGGCATAAATGTATTAAGAAGAATGGACTCATCTCATTGTACAATAATTGAGTTTTCTGCTCAAAGAATGTGAAAATATGATTGATTTACTGTTTTTATGTTAAAGATCCCATAGTTATTACTCTTTTGTAACAAGGGGCATATTTTGTATACACAAGCACATGTATTCAAATGTAAAATGATAATGACTTCATATCACAAAATACACAAGAATAGCTCAGGATGTCAAATCATTAGCTCTCTTATTGCACATCCGAGGTGAATGCATATGTGATGTGTTACACAGAAATAACAAAAAACTCTACTTTCCATACCTTAATGTTACTTCTGACTTTTGATGAAATCTCTAGTCATTGGCATGTTCTTGATATGTTCATATCAATTATAATTTTAGGCTAGTGTACGGTTTTAAGGTACTAAAGCATATTACCCTTGTCAAAACTCTCCTCTGCCAAAAACGTTTTGCTGTAGCAGCTGCCAAGACTTGGAATGCTATCCCTCTTTCAATAAGAAATGCTTCCAGTGTTCTTGGCTTCAAATCTTCCCCTAAGAGATACCTTTTCCCTCAATAATTAATTTTCCTTTTTATTATATAAATTATTGCAAATGTTATATTATTATTCAAACATTGTACGCACTATGGTACTTGGTGTTTTAGCTCCTCTAAATATCCATTATTATTACTATTCCATATTACTTATAATTTGTTGATTTCTATTTGAAGGTATCAGTACGTATGACATACACAGTAATCCAATCATTGTTTTGTACAATACTATAGATAATATGTCTTTAAGATTAAAACAGTGTCTTTTGCAGTTATTTCTTTGTTCTGAATATTAGGAATCACGCATGATTGGAAAGATACATGTTTTAACAAATGATTTGATTCCTAGTGCAGTATGTTTTTCCATTCCTGATTAAAAGCAATATGTGTTAAAGGCCTATTACTACAGTCTCCAAATCAGCAAATAAAGCTTGTTAGTATAATTTAAATTGGCACTTGTTGTGTCTAAACTACAAAATTTTGTTGAAGTAACCTTCAACAAAATTAAAGAATTAAAGACAAATTAATGTAGAAATTAACGTTTGTTGCTGATTTGAAGAACGATATGATAAGTGATTAGGACATTAGGGAAGTTACATGTTAACACGATTACTGGAGCTGTATTTGAATGTTGTTCTAAAGGTGAATCATTGTGTTAATTATATTATACAATTATATTTTTTATATCTTTGATTAGATAATGTTATCATCGATAACAATCAATACCCAGAATTTTCCAGTTGGAGCTGTCTTCATATTTATACTGTTGTTCTGAAGGTGAATGCATGTGTTAATAATATTATACGATTATGTTTTTATAATTTCTCTATTGTTATCAATACCCAGAATTTTCCAGTGGGAGCTGTCTTATTTATACAATATAACTCTCTTTCTTTGTCTTTCATTTTTTATATCAAATAAAATACTACACAGTGGTAGATTGCTTCATAAATTGAGTTCATGTGTGAATAGTAGATTACCCCTGCAGACGTTTTGAAGCCAGCCAAAGCATGTCTTTTTATATTCATTTGTGTGGAGGATGTATGTGTGTGAGGAAGGGTGTGTGTGTGTGTGTGTGTGCTAGATTTTTTGGGGCTAGGCATTGGGTTTCTTTTGGGATAAACTTTCTCTTAATTTTCCTTTTTTTATAAATCAACAAACCTTCTTTACTACTCCCTCCCCCTCCCTCGTCAATGAAATCCTGAATCTACCTCAGGGTTTATTTATTTTTGTCACTAACAATCTAGAATTGTTTGTATGTAGTCAAATTTTAATTAGGGAGGAAGGGTAGAAAACTAAACCATAATACATTTGAAAATCTATAGTAATACAAAGCATCCCAATTACTGACAAAGAATTGGTTTGATATTCCATTTGGCGTGCCGATTTTAACCCTTCGGAACCGACTGTAGAAGCCAAATATCAGTATTTACTATTTTCTTATTCATTTTTTTAAGTTCTGGTGGGTGTTTCGTAAGCTGTCTATGTGACGCACGACTGGTGATCCTTTCTTACGCTTTGTCATATCCTTATATTATTGAGTTATGAGCTAAGGAAATGTTCCAGTCGTGTGTATCTTTATGCAACACCGACCAGGACCCTGTCTTACAAAGAGTTGCAATTGATCCAATCAATCATAAATCTATGGAAATCCATCAGTGTCATAATTTCTTCTACAGGAAATTTGCAAAATGTAAACCAAGAGAAGCATACTGAATTTTCAAGAAAACAATGAATGCATGAATATACATCATAGAAAATATTTTGAACAAACATGCATAATACATGATGTTGCTGGCCATAATAGTTGCGATTGATTGGATCAATCGTAACTCTTTGTAGTCCCGGCCCAGGACTACAAAAGGGAAGCCCGTCGTGATATTTGCTTGCCAACATAATATCAAATGATCTTGAAAAAGGACATAATACAATTCTATAACTACGTACCATATTGACATAAAATCAATGATCGTGGAAAAAGGACATGATTCAATTTTATAACTACGTTAAAACATTGACCATTATCAGCATTTTCCCAAAAATTGCGCTATTTCAGCGGAGCTCAAATGTGTGTGCTATTACAATAAAATATTGTAATAATAGAATATTACAATAATTTATGTGTGTGCTTGCGTGGATCTGAGATAAATTAGCTTTCGATATTATATGGTTATTAAAAGCCTATCATTTGGTCATTGCCAGAAAAACGCACCAATCGTTTGGGGGAAATTAAGTCTATACATAATGGGTTAAAAGATGCATATTGTGAAAGTATCATTTTTGTATGAGAATGTGGCAACAAATTGACGCCGTTGCGTCAATTTGAAGTACTGAACGGATTAACTAAGGCACTGCATATCAATGTTACGGAGGTTAATCGTTAGCATTGTCAACTCAAGTCACTCAATTATATCACTTTTGAAATGAATGAAATACAAATATTAATATGGGCAGCTTGTTCTTTATTTAAAACGTACTTTGATTATCAAATTTCAGATCTGGATATCACTAATTTTCTGCTCGCTCTTCACGCTCGCATTATTGATATAGGAACATACCTAATTACCCGTCCTATTTATGATTTAGATGAATAGAGTGTTCCGTTTTTAAGGTCTAAATTTTCAATTTTCTTCCGCTCGCGTTACGCGCTTGCATCAAGTTACTGTTTCGTTACATACTTATCCCTTTCATGATCACTTTAAAAAAGTGCTGAGAATGACAATTTCTTTTTAGGTCGGAATGTCCAAAAATTTCAGCTAGCGCTTTGCGCTTGCATTTTTTATTACTGAAATATGTATCTTCATGGGTAACTGCAGTCCTTAACATGTCCCTTTTTTATCAGCCAGAACATTTATTAGAAATGTCTGCTCGCGCTTGTCGTTCGCGGTATTACATACGCATTTTGTTCATGATCACAAACATTGCCCAGAATGTAAAGTTTTCAGGACAAAATATACAAAAGTGTGGTGAGGGCAGCTTTGTGTAGCTGTCTGATATTGCGCTTATCCTAGTATGATTATTTTCACTTTTATCTTTGTCCCGAATTCATTTTAACCTCCATAACGAATATGATGTGTCTGCAAATAGAGTCCATTTGACAGGGAATTATCATATGTGTTTCCTTTATTACACGGAAATGAATGACTAGTACTAAAAAAAATGGAATGTATGATTGAACAGCTTTAAGTTTAACATTCGTAACGCACCTTTAAAAAATATGTACCTTGCAGTTGTGTTAAGGGTTCAGTATTATAAGAGACGCCTTTCATAATAAATACAGTTTTCAAAGGTAGGGCTTCTAAATAAGGACTACGATGGACAATAAAACATAAGAACACTAACTTTCTTAACGCATTAACTTCCGTAACATTTTTTATTGAATATGCTTCAAATTTGTGCTTTACTGAATCAATCGGAGTGACTCCGGATTATGATCCGGTCATAGAACTCCAGTATCTTTTTCATATGACCTATCTATGCTGAGATAAGTCATATCAAGAAGATCCTATGACTTGAGTTCCAACAGGCAACAAATTTATTCAAGCAGCTGTTCATTTCTCAAGAAGCACAAAAGAAAGAACGGCAATAAGGACCTTTTGATGTCCGCCTTCCAAGTCGCCAGTTTCAGTGAAGAAATCCGAGGGGTGAAATTTTACGAATATTCATTTGTATCAATTTTCCATCTTTCATATTAATAAACAAACTGAAATTTGAATGCATCACAAAACATCAATAATTAAGCACTATTACGACGAGATATTTGCCGAGATTGTATCAATCAATAATTTGACCTTTATTGAAACTAGATTTTAACACTTTTCCGATCGTTTGCGCCGAATGAAAATTTCAAATGTGGTCGGTGGAATATTGTTGTTCATTACTGTATATATATGCCAGATGAGTGCCCGCACATACCCAGACGAGCAAATTTGAGTCATATTTCAGGACATATTGCACAGTTTATTTTCGCATGCCTCCGAATTATTTACTACACAAGATGAGGCGAATAAGTAATTATCATCACAATAGCATATTTCCCTTTATGTATGACCTATAGCTGCGGGGTCATGCGGGAATCATTTTGTCTACAAAATTGCAAGAGATGTTGAACAAAGTGCATGCCTGACATACTTTCTGCTGGCGGCTTTTAACCTTGCTCAAAGAGATTTTATTTGCTGTTACTCCATCTCATTTGAAACTTCCTTGGTCATATAAGGTACCTTCCACCCATCCTTGTCAAATTATTATTACACAACTTATTTTCAACATCGCTTTGAACACAGGGAAAATTGCCACTCAAAACAATTTCCGGAGAAATATTGAGTGTTTTTGGAAATTTTAAATTATTCACATAGTATTTGAATTTATTAAGAACTTGAAATTAATAATTTCCTTTGCTATGTAGTTCTTTCAGTAATTGTGACTGAAGTTAGTACACTTCTCTGAGTTTGCTCAGATTGATAAACTATATATTTTGTATATATCAAGTTACAAACTCGAATTTTAAGCCCCTTGTTTCATTCACCTTCCTTTTTTAAAAATCATAATTAATCATTTCATTATGCCCCCTGTCTCTATCTACTTGGCTGATAGCAAGCGGCGGGGTTCTTCGTAACCCAGAGAACATCTGTTCAGGGCAAGAAACTTTTTTATGATGAACTACAATTCCGTGGCCCGGTTATTCGGTTTTCTCATTCCAACTCTGAACAACAACAACAGCAACAACAACAACAAAACTTACCTTTTGTCCGTTTCCTGTTCTGTTTTGATATCTTTTTTTTTGGGGGGGGGGCAAAATTAAGCAAATTAAACAACATTCATTGAATTATATTGATATTTTGCAAGGGGTTCCAAACTAAATTTTTTGAAAATTCTACAAACTTCTTAATTTTTAAGTATATAGGTTATTTTTTTAGCTTCATTCTCACAAAAACAATTTGGTATCTGACAAGGCCTAAATAAATAATGTGAGCACAAAGCGTATTTTTAAACATATATATAAAACAAGAAATTTAGACCTGGAAGTTAAATTTTAAGTAGATGCAATCATGAACAGGATTCGCATCTTATTACTTAATCCGAGCGCGAAGCGTGAGCTGAAACTTTTATAATGACTTCAGGGGCGGATCTAGCTTTCGCCAATGGGGGGGGGGGAAAAATTTTCATTCACATTTCCACTGATCGGCCGCTAAAAGCTTATTTTAGTCGGTTTCTTTGAATGGAACATTCCTTCCAGTGATTTCTTAGCTTGATTCCTATAATAAACATGATAAATGCATCTCCTAATCCATTATTAAATAATGTGAGAGAGAAGCGCGAACTGATTTTTTTTTAATAAACTCTGAAAAGCACCTCTGGGGAACTAGTTCGTACATTGTTCAAGTTTATTGCATTTTTTTTTATTCATTTAAGTTTTGGTTACAAGTTCATTACTTTTGTGCCAGAGACAGAGTTCACAGAGTTATTTGACCCCTTTCTCATTTACAGGACATTGCTCTACTCTAAAATAACCCTAATGTAAAATTTATCTTTTCTTTAGTCTCCTTCAGCCTTCTTGAATTTAGCTTCGTGTATCTTTGTTATTCTCATCCATCCCTCATTCCTTGCATCCCACACTTGACCGTTCTTTGTTATCAAATTTCTTTATCTCTTGGTCCTCTCAGCTATGTTAATTACTCCCCTCCTCTCTCTCTGTTGACTGAATCATTTATGTCGTAAGACTTAATATGTGTGATTGGTTCTTATTCATGATGATGCGTTACTTATGTGATTGTCATCTTCCAAGTTAATTTGAATATGTATTGAAATCTACATTGTGCAAAGAAAAACTGAAGAATAAATTATGCCCTGCCAAGCTCAGGCAGTTGAGCACAGACCTTCAAACCAGCAACATCTACCTCTTCATCTGTTCTTGTTCTATGTTGGAAGAACCCGCGTATACTTAGAGCTAATAATATATAGCTCCTACACACCTATAACATGTATAACATGTATAAAGGAATGTTTTGCAGTGACTCATGAAGACATGAGTCACTGCTGAAGAAAAGACTAAAGTCACATATTCAGACCTGAAAACTGGATTATTCTGAGCACTTTTGGAAACATAAACAGATAGGTATGTAACTACGATTAATGCAAGCGCTAAGCGCGAGCTGAAAAATTTTCAGATTTAGACCTACAAACTGCATACTCTATTTTTATTTTGTAATCATGAATACGATAAGTTTTTCATAAATTAATCATACGATTGTGAAGTGCGAGTTGAAAATTTGTTGATATTCCAATTTACAACTGGATATTTTAAGCACATTTTACATAAAGAACAAAATGTGCGAGCGCGAGCTGTTTTTTTCTTTTCTTTTTAAGATTGAGATCTAAAAACAGGGGTATTCGTAACATTTATTTGTCATGAAATGGAAGGGTATCTTCCTAAATAAATTATGCGAACAAGCTGGAAATTCTCTATATTCCGATCTGCAAAATAAACAATGAAATTGAGTTGTATTCTTTATTAGAATATGCCTATGCAATGTAAAGAGTATGAATTTATATACTGACCTGAAAAATAGTTTAAGACCTGCTGTAAACTTTGAATGAGCTGAAAAGCACCTCAGTTAGTAGATTATGTATTCGAAACCGGCGAAACGAGACCAAATGATTTTTTTAGAACTTTGAATATGAAATGAGCTATCTAGTCTGCACATCGTATTTCAAAAGGACATTTTGGGGACGCGCTGTATATTGGAAAAGAAGTATGAACAACAAAGGGGTGATAAATAAATATGAACAATTTAGAAATTGCACAATCCGTTAACCTTGGCAATTGAGTGTCTGAAGTAAAATTATTGCCCTCAGATTTGTCAGATTTCTTCATCAATCGATCAGTCTATATAGGTGAGGTTTATTTCCAATCGGTCTAATTATCACCTCGTCTAACTTTTCTACTATTTGGTCTATCATCAATTCGTCCACTATCCACATGGTCCAATATTTTTCATTCACTCACCATTTTGTCTATACCAGTTGGTCCAATAGCCATATAGTCCATAAACCTTATGATGCCAACTTAAAGTATTAATTTGGTAAAATGAAAAAAAAATGGGTATTAGAATCTAATAGACAAGCTGGTTACATATTAGACGAAATGTTCATAGACGAACTGGTGATTAGACGAAGTAATGATTGGACCAAATGGTCATTGGACCAAATGGTTGTTAGACGAAATGTTGATGGACGGAATGGCATTACACCAAAAGACCATGTGGACGAATTGGCAATTTACCATATGTACTGTCCCAACTAATCAAATATTTGTATTCAATTTATTAATCAAAATAAAAATAATAAAAAGGAAAAAAACACCGTAATTATTAAATAAACGGGTTAATATGGATAACAATAGTTCCAAAATTCATCTTTTAAATCAATACGATTCATTTCTGTTAACAAATTTTAGGCCCCATGATTTTAAATTCGATCGGACATTTTGCAATCGATTGACTATATTGGTCAAAGTGATATGCCAGCTGTTTTCCCACCCCTCCCAAACTAAGGAGTTTGGCCCTCTCTTATTTAATGAATGTCATTATAAAATGTGATTTATTTCGGGGCTTGATTTTCCACTGCGATATCGGATATGTACAGTAATGTGCTTTATATTCGAACTTCAAGAGAACGGGGAATTCCCTCGGAGGCTTCTGCGACAATAGATGGCGTGCGAGTTTATTTCGTTGCGATGCGGAAGTCTCGCTACTTGGCAACGCCCCTCGTTGTTGTACACAAACATATATCTATCGCGATAGCGATGGATCGCAAGCGTTAAGCCAAACTTGCTTGCTGTACTACTACTGTACACACTTGTCGATCCATATCCATCGAGTAGCTACGTCGGGGTACGTGGCTGCGTAGTACTAGAGTACACAGCGCAAGAAGGAATTATTAGGAACAGAGGAGGGAAGAAAACTCTTTTGAAAAGAACTTAATTTTCAGCAGGTTTCGAGACACACTTTAAGAACACATCATGACAAAAGATAGAAGATTCGACCTACATCAGACTAGCTCTGGTCGGGGCTTGGATTACCGACCGGAATACTATTTCCCAGCATCTGATTTTAAGGTTTGTTCAGCATATCTAGATCTATTCTAGGCCTATGCCTAATTCAGTCTCCTGTGATTTTTGTCAAACTACAACTTATTTGGATGTTAAACAAGACAGACTTCTATTCTCTCTGATCTGATCTAAGTTAGATCCTCTAGATCTAAAAAAGTTAAGCTTTGCATATTTACTGGCCTAGATTTAATGTTACAGGTAACACGTACGGTCTTGGTATGAACAGAAAATTATTTCAATAACCTACATGGATTGTAAGTTCTAAGTTTAAGTTAGACTAGAGTCTACCTAGGCCTACTTAGAGCCTAGGAATGCTAGGCCCAATATGAAATTTTGTTACTCAACTTTCTTTGATACTAAAAAAATAACTGCTCTTCATAAATCCATTTAGGCCTACTTGCCCCTCCCCTAAAAAAAGTTTTTAACAGCTCCAACAAAGGCTGGAGAATCATGCAATAATGTTCAATCAGTTTGAGTGGTAAGGAAAAGTGTCTGAATGTATTCTTTTTTTCCCTTCTATTTGCAGACTACCATTCACAATCCTCTACCACCTGAGCTGGCCAAACAAGATGAGATTATCAAACCATTCCAAACAACAACAGGACAGACGCATGATTATAAATATCATGGAGGATTGTTGGCTAACCCTCAGCATCAAAAGGCACCCGGTCACTGGAATATTCACTACAATAAAGATTTGAGAGAAAAGGTATGTTTTTTTCTTCTGTTTTATAGAGATAGGGTCTACATGTACTGTAGTATAATTCCAAGACCTGCCAACAAGTTCAATTTTTCTGGGATATCCTGTGTTGTGATAAATTGATAATTATTTGAACAAATTTATTTTTCCCTTGTGCATTTATTAATTTTACTTTTTACAGTGATAATTTGTATCTTTAATGATGCGTAAGGGTGCGTAAGAAACATTTTGCAAAGTTATTTTGTTGGTCCTTAGTGTTTAACATGAAAAAAAATAGAATTTTAAATCACTCTTCCATGGAATGCTGGCATCATAATGTTTTGTTCATATTCATGGCAATTATGTTTTTAACTATTTCATTAAAATTAAGTACATTTCATTATTTTCTTATCATTATTCCCATTTTACAAATCAATTATTTGACAATTCTCTTGCAGCAGGAAAAGTATATTTTTTTTGATTGGTGAATGAGTCAACAACTTGCACTCTATAAAAGTGTGATCAACCAAGGCTATTAGAATACCACCCATAATATAGAGTTCAGAAACCCCAAGATATTATAAGTGGGAATTAGACACTGTTCTCACAAGACCTACCATCATCCTAAAACTAGGATTAGAGTGGTCATTGGAGTAGGTAGCCTTTTTTCCAGTAGGGGTATTTTTTAATTTGCTTGTTGCAATATCATAATCTTATGAACAGAAATTTAAAGAGGTTTTAATTTTTATTTGTCTTATATTATTAGCTCCAACACAGAGGCTGGAGAAAACCTCTAACCATGGGGCATCAAGAGAGTGAAGCCCAATCACAGTACAGAGGACACCAAATGCAGATGGGTGTAGACTTTGACAACAGGCTTAGTGGCAATCCTCAGCCATCTAATCTTCAAACTCACCATCAGAACTGCCCTGCACCTGTCCGGGTAAGGAACAAAAATAAATTTTCAGCCAATAAAATTAAGTTCTATTATTCAGATTTTTTTCTCAACATCAATTCATGCCATATGACAGACTCAAAAGAATCTTTTTAAAAGAATTTCAATCTAATTATGGCTTGTTTTGTGAAGCAGAATCATCAGCATTTTAAACAATTTTCTAACATTGTCAAAGACCTTGAAATCTTATTGCACTTTCTAGATAGCATAGGTACAGCATGGAGAGAGGCCAACTGATTTTCAATATTTAGTAGTGAAAAATGAACATACTAATGACTTCATACAAAATACTAATTTAAAAATGTTAAGTTTTGCCCTATGGTATTTCTTAGAAATCTGATTTCCTCATTAAAATACTGATTTTCAGCCTTTCAAATACTGACATATTTTTTACTGTGGAAATTGAAAAAAAGCACAATAAATATCAAATGAAAGGTACATTGGGGATAATCAGAGTGGTATAGATTCTCATTATTTTAATTTCATCATAATATTGCAATTTTATTATCTATGACCTTTTAGGATAGCATACCTAAATACAAGCCATCACTTGTCCGGGATGATGGTGCCCTTCAACTTCTTGATATCTATGTGCCAACCTCTCACCAAGTACACAAGCGTTTTACTCGTAACGAACTCGATGACTACCCAAAGAAAGATGCTGCCACCTATTGGCGATGTGAAGATTACACACAAGCATGGGGACATGGTACAAAGCACAAGTAAGTTATTCAAACAAACAAAATATTCTTCCAATTTTGGCCCATTTCACTAAATAATCATTCTTCATGAGCACAATCTAAGAAAGCAAGTTAAAGCTTTGCTTATATATTTGAATATTGTGAATTATAGTACTGAGTTACATGTAAATAGGGTCTCATCTTCCATGCCAATCTTACACAAGTAAGTAGCAGGTGAATTTTTTTCCATCCGGCAATTCTCTGTTTTAATTTTCTCTAAAAGGATTCTTTGAACAATTTTACAAACATAGTGATTAGATATCTGAAAGCTTCAAGGCAACAAAATTATATCTTGAAATTTTGTGGGGAATAGGTTTTTATGCATGCAGACATCTCCACCGAGAAAGTTGATTATTTTGAAATAATTAATATTTTTTTCCCTTTTATTTTCATTAACAGTCCTCTTCCAAAGGCAGCTGAAGTTCACCAACGTGCTCCGATGACAGATGAAATGGTCTTCAAGACGGCCATTAAGGAACCTGTACGTTGGCCAGAACGATTTAAGCGTGTTCCTCATTCCGGTATGAAGACCACCATGACCAGTTCTTACAAGACACCATCAGACCATAGAATGAAAGAGCTTTTCTCATGTCCTGTTGATACGCCATGGGTCATCCCGAAAGCTGGCCCAATCCAAACATTCTCTGTACCCAACATGTACACGACAGAATACAAAACATATGCAAGTGGTAAACCAATCGCTGTTTGAAGCCGGGAAGTTCCTAAATTTTGTTTTGCGATTTTAAAGAATACAGAAACAAAATACAGAGCATTTGTAAACCAGTTACTGTGGAGGTTGAAAGGATTAAAGAACTTAGAAGTTGCCCACTTGTGCAAGCTGGTGTATTTGCATTAATATTGTGGCTTTAATGAAAACAAGATAGAACAAAGGAGCGCAGTAAACCATTTGCCATTTTAAATTGTTTTAAGTCTGAAGTTGACCGCTTGCGCTTGCAGAAATTTGTATCATTCCTTTATTTTGTGTAGTAATGTACATGTATGTAAGATTTTAGGAATGAAAATCAAGAACAAATGCATATTGAGTCATCCTACAATTGTGTAGATTTTAAGATGCTGCAACATGTGAATATTTAACAAGTATTTGTGGTACTTTCTAGTCTATAAGAATTACAGAGTACATTATAAGGAACAGTTAAATGCAGAGTATTGTAAAATGATATGGTGGATGAACAATGATATATTACATTCAATATAGAAAGAAAATCTTTAATTGAAAAGTTTATTATTTCGATCAATCCTCACATGTTACATAAACTTGTATACTTGTATTATTTTCTTTGGGTGAACATTTCTCAAGTGTTAGTAGTGTTGCTTATTGGACCAAGTTTTAATGGGCTTACATTAAGACCAAAGAGGTTGTTCTCTAACACCTTAATTTATTGTGTACTAGCTCTTTTAAACAAATATTTGCTGTTATCCGGCAGAATATACAATGGAAATTATTACCGTTTTAAGGTATTGATTCACAATAACTTAGTTCATTCAATTGACTAAGATTATTTGTCTTATGTTGAAATGATAATGATAGTATTTTAAGTCATCGCATAGTCACCAATGCCACTTTGACTAATGTTTTTTTTTATGAATGGATGCAAGTATTTTTTTGAAAATTGATGTGTCATTATATTTCAAGTTGATTGTACATTGCCAGCTATGTGTGAATATTTTAAAAGTGAATAAATGAAGCTATATATGAATGATAATGTACAGAGCCTTGACATTGTTTATGAGATTAAGCATAAAGTAGAACTTGTAAAAGTTTCAAAATTTATTCATCAAAATCCACACATATTGGATCATTCTTAATTTTACATACAAACACTTATATGAACAATTACAGTGAGACACAAAGTTACAAATCAAATATAAATAAATATGAAATACAGAAAAATTATGGTTTAAATTTTCATGTTGAGCCCTAAAACATATTCGATACATATTCAAATCAATAATTTACCTCTTATTGCATAGGTAAAATTATATATTTTTCTTTTTTTTCTTTTGAAAGTTTCTTTGCACAATTTTTAAATATGTAAATTATACTAGTCTCAAATGAAATTAAACATAATTAAATAAAACAGCCTATCAAAAGGATTATCACAGGAGGGAGAGTCTGCAATGTAAAGGGACATATGATGGAGTAAGGAAATAAAGGAGGGGGCTGACTGGGGGCTTGAATTGAACCAAGAATAAAGGTCATTCTATGAAAGTGTTAGATGAAACAAAGAATTTGAGATCAATGAATAATGAGTGAGAGAGAAAGAAAAGTCTAACATGAAGATAAAGAGAAAAGAATGAATGAAAATAGAGATAAATCTGAAGAAATTAAAAGAAATTGGAAAAGTGTAGAAAAGGGTGAATATTTGAGGCGTGATGTGAAGAAAAAGATTGGGAATGAATGAATGAAAAAAGGCTGGGAATGAGTGAGAAGCATAAGAAGTTTGGACAGACGCTGCCGCCAACAATGAGAGTAGGACAAACCTGATGGATATGGTTTAAGCACAAAAAGGAAAACTACTAAATAGAGAAAAAGATAGAATGAATTGAATGGAAGGTGAATAAATTCAATGAAAGAATGATAAATACAAGCTTGAGATGGTAGAATGAATAGAATATTACCAAACGGTGAAAAAAGGAGTAACTGATCCAGAAACCTTGATGAAGATGGACAAAGATTAAGTTTTCAATGTGAATGACGCTGCCGACACAATAAGAAAAGTGGCATCTATAGTCCAGCTCTGCTATACTGGCGAGACAAAAAAGCTTTATAGCATGAGCATATTATAGTTAGAGATAGATCTATATTCATGTTTCTCTATGTCCAATTTCTTGAACTCTTAGGCCTGTATTCTCAAAAGGTTTCAGTAGTATTATGATGCAAACCATGGATTTCTTGCACTATTGTGCTTCCTTCAAGCTTGAATTTAGTGCTCTTTGCCGAAATAGCTCATTTATAATTCAATTTTCTAAGTGTATGTGATGAAATAAGCCTAAGCCAGTGATGTTCTCACAACACAGTTCCTGCTGATCACTTGCAGAATCAAGTACAAATGATCTTCATTCCTGGCTTGCACTATGAAGGTAGTGGATGCTACAACCCTTGACATATAGGTGACAAGGGTCATCAAGTAAACAGCATCAATAGCAATGTCTTTTTTAACTTAGAAGAAAAAAAATCAATGTTCCAACAGTACAGAAGGACATCGCAGATAAGGTCAAGTCAACTATTTAAAACTTTGCAATAATAACACTTTGATTGTGGTCATCAACGACAAGACACATCTGCATAATGCATGGTTTTTGTACCAGAATAGGTGTCAGTGTGCATGTTCCATTCTCACTCTTTCCTTCTCTTCTTCTCCTGATCTCTCTTTATACATGTCTATCACCATGCCAACCTCTATTTGCCCTTTAAGCCTTTGAGACCCCCTTCCTCTCGTTCGCCTATCGTTGCAAAAATTTGCAAGTGCATAGAGCCAAATGTACACTAAAATAATGTATAGTAAAATGTACACGTCACGTCATACTAAGGGTTAATACCCATGGAGGCCCAATGGATTAGACTTCAGATTTTGAGACAGATAATTGTGGGTATGAATCCCAGCCATGATGTAATTTCCTTCAGCAAGAAATTTACCTATATTGTGCTAAAGTCAACCCAGGTGAGATAAATTTCTGCCTTTACAAGCTTGTGCTCTGTTAGGCTGCAGGGCTAAAGCCAGGGTAATTCAAGTCCTTTGGAAGCACATAGTAATGTTTATCAAAATGTGATATAAACTATACAAGAATTGGTTATCATGATTTATTAGGTGGTCTGTCATTTATGACAGATCACCTCTTAATTTCGTCAATTTCTTCTTTATTACTTTATTTATTTATTTTTAACGATTTTTTTGTCGCCAAGTTATCTCAAAATCGACTTGATCAATTTCATTGAATTTCATGTCATTTATAGGATCTGTCATGGACACGTCAGAATAAGCTTTTCAAGGTCATCAGGTCATGATGACGTCATCTAGGCGCCATTTTGTAAAATCACATTATCAATCACATCTCCATTATCAATTATCAAAAATCAATCAAATTTACATCACATCAACTTCAGGTCAAGGGTCATCAGGTCATGTCATCAAAGGTCACCTGAAGGTCACAACGCGCGCGTCAAAATTTAAAAATGCTCAAAATCACTTTTTGACCAAACGAGAGTACGTTTCAGGTCATTTTAAGCATTTCAAAAATTTGCGCGTGCGCGTTTCCGCGCGTAACACCTTAACGCAAAGTAGAAACACCGTTTTTTTTACATCATTGCATTGATAATAAAATTCTGAACAATTTGGTACCTTGATCAACCTTCTACGACCATTAAAAACGAAATTAACACCCGTTAAAGTTTGCAGCACGTGTGCGCGCGAGCTCTCACTATAGGCCATATATGGGCAAAAACATGCCTATTGAAAATTCACTGTAGCTCTTTAAATAGTCCGTTGACCCCCAATTTTTTTTTCATATATCGATAGAGTATGAGTTGTAGATTTGATTTCATGTCATCAATGTCCCTAAATTATATCGTGACGTCATCAAAATGGCGCCTAAACTAAAAATTTCATTTTTTCAAAAATGACGTCATCAAATTTATGCAAATTTGGTTGTAACTTCTCGAATATAAATCGTTTTTCGCCCAGATTTCGATATGTTGTAGTTTAGAATGTACTCTTTCTCCTCAGTTAACATGAATATTCGTTTTGAGAAACACATCATTGCGTAAAACAGCGATGAAAAGAGGCATGTCATTTTTCCTCATTTTGCGTGTAATCTCTATGGGACATGACTTTTTCTCAAAACCAGATTCGACATTCCTCTATTTCGTGAGCCATATCTCCATTTTTTCTTGTCAGTTTTCTTTAAGCTTTTAGTATGTTGTAGCTGAGATTCTAAGCTTTCGCAAGTGTGCCCTTCATTTTTTGATCAGATGCCGAGATCATGCCCGTATTTCACTTGCAAAATTGGACTTGTAATTCTCAAAATTGCTTACGTGTATTCTCTATGGTGAATATCGTGGCTTTGACTGCTTCTTAAAGGGCGCGGGTTCGAGTCCTGGGGTGAACAAGATGAATTTTTTTTTTCACTTTTTTTTCTTTTTGCCACTTCTTACATGATCCTTTATGATAATTTAAAGGTATAAACGTTTAGATTTAGCAAGATAAAACAAATTATAATTACTTTTTTTCATATCACATGTATTTTGCGTGTAATCTCTATGGGACATGACCTTTTCTCAAAACTAGATTCGACATTCCTCTATTTCGTGAGCTATATCTCCATTGTTTCTTGTCAGTTTTCCCTGAGCTTTTAGTATGTTGTAGCTGAAATTCTGAGCTTTCGCAATGTGCCCTTCATTTTTTGATCAGATGCCGGGATCATGCCCGTATTTCGCTTGCAAAATTGGACTTGTAATTCTCAAAATTGCTTACGTGTATTCTCTATGGGGAATATGCTAGCTCAATGGATAACGCATTTGACGTGTTCGTCCGTATTGCTGACGTGTAGGTCCGTGTTGCTGACGTGGTGGTCCGTGTAGCTGACGTGTAGGTCCGTGTTGCTGACGTGTAGGTCCGTGTTGCTGACGTATTGGTCCGTGTTGACGACGTGCTCTGCCGGCATGATCCGTGTAGATCCGTGTGAAGCTGCCGTGTTGATGCCGTGTTCACAGTCATCTGGGGCAAAACTATCCCGGACCTCCCCGGATCATGCCGGCATTGCCGTGTTGATCCGTGAGGTATAATCATCTATCTTGTATGTATCTGTTTGAAGATGTATGTCTGACGATTGTCATCACCACATCAATAATCACATTTAGTAATGGTCAAAACTTATTCTTAGGATGTCTACGATCAAGATTATCAATGATATCTAAATGATTTATTTCATACATCAGACGGCACTGAATGACAAATCATGACAGACCACCTAATTCGTCCGCATGACGAATTAAATTCTAGTTTATCATTATTATTATGATTATCATTGTTATAATTATTATTATTATTGGTAGTAGTAATAGTATAGCAGTAGTAGTAGAAGTAGTAGTAGTAGTAGTAGTAGTGTAGTAGAAGTAGTTAGTAGTAGTTAGTAGTAGTGGTAGTTAGTAGTAGTAGTAGTAGTAGTAGTAGTAGTAGTAGTAGTAGTAGCAGTAGTAGCAGTAGTAGTAGCAGCAGTAGTAGTATTACCCACATGTCCCTTCTAAACCATTTTTATCCACTCCTCACTCAGAACACTGTCTCTTTTTTCTTTCTTATTTACTGGTAAAATATATTATACAATCAGAGATTTCTCCTTTTAAACATTTATTCTGTTTTTCACTGAACTGTTTTCAAGAGTTGCTATTAATACAGATAATTCTGCTTTTGTTTAATCTCTAGCTTAATCCTATTACAGTGATGTCACAAAAACAAGTTTGTTTTGTGTCTCCCATCAGCTGAAACACTCACTTGAGACACAATTAATTTACCAGGGCCCTGTTGCACAAAAGTCATTAACTACCATCGTAACAATGCTCAACAGCCAATCAAAATCAAGGATTGCAAGAAAGATGCCATTAGACTAAAAAGTAAATTTGATTGTAACCTAGGGCCCTGAATGACAACCAATGCTGGAGTAAATGGGCACATTAACTGAACTCATTTTGATTTAACAAATCATAACAATGATTTTTTAGTACAAAAATCAATGCTAAATGAGTATTCAACCAAAAATCATATGAAGCGAGACCATGTAAAGTGAATTCTTCTAATTGTTTATAATCCAATCAAGACAGGATCTAGTTTGCAATGCAGATATCAGCCTATATTTCTCATTAACCCTATCTTGGCCGAGGGGGGGGGGCTTCAACAATTCATGCAATATTTTGTGCATTTTTTTTACCACGCCACTTACTGACTTTTTACTTTCAAGTCTTGTGCATCTTTTGAGACCAATTTTGCGACACCCAGGTACGCAATTCTGAAATTACCGGTACACATTTTATAAATGAATGTCAGACCCAAAATCACTAAAAAAAAAAAACAATGATTTTTAGTACAAAAATCATTGCAAAATGAGTATTCAACCAAAAATCATAAATGTATGATTATTTTTAATTTTGCTCGTCTAAATGAATCTATTTTAAGCTATTCATGATTGCAATAAGAGTCCCCAACAAAGTAAATAATAAGAAGTTGCAAAAACAATATAATACATAAGAAATTGATCTGATATTGTATTTTTTTCATGTTTATTTGCTAAGAACACCACAAATAACTTTTATACCAAAAATTAAAACATTTGGAGCTTTATTTAGGGAGGTATGGGAAAAAGTATGATTTTGCATACTGATTAAACATAAATTAGCATAATCACTTACTAGCACTTTGCATGACATGAATTATATAATTTTGGAAGAGTATGTCCCAGTCAACCTGCATGCAAATTTTCAATGCAATCACAAAGTTGACAGTCAAGATCTCTTGGGAGTCTCGTAAATATTTCTTGAATGTCCTTTTTTCTCAAAAAATCTTGTCAAGTTTCTGCTCCACAAGTAATGATACACAGTTAAAAGCTGAAGGCAAGGCATATCTTGCTTTCTTGAAAGAGATTTTGAAAACTGCAATGTCAACAAAGTTTTAAAAAATGTTGCTCCGCAGTGCACCATCATGCACTGCGAACACTAGAGTTCATTGCAGTTTTTATCAACAGGATCTTGAATTCTTGAAAGGGCATTGAAAATCACACGCTCTGACATATCTTTGAATTTCAGAAGTCTAGTTTTCACATCAAAAGTGATAACGCACAGATGACTACCAAAGCCCAGGCATTCCAAGTAGCTATATCTTGATCTCTGCCTTGATATTTGTCTCCAAAGTCTCAGAAATCAAGTTTTCTCTCTGTTAGTGATGATGAACAGCTGAATGCTGAAACTGAGGCATTCCTAGCGGCTTTTTTAGCAGGATCTTCTTGAGATCGACTGACAGTCTCTGAGAGGTCTGGGGGAAGATGAAGCTTCTGAAAAAGAAAATAAAAATGAAAATAAAAGAATTATAAATCAATCAATACAATTATGTAAGTTACCGGTAAGCCAGCTTATTCTCTAACCCAATGGTAGACATGTGGCCATGGATATTAAGAAGTAAGCCCTCAATAATGTGTTTTGGACCATATATGTTTATTCAAGATAACATGTGACTAAAGATTTCTACTGATGTGTGCTCTGGCATTAACCCAAAAACTTAAAATCCCCCAATGACTCTACTCTGAATGGAGTCAAGGCTGAAAGTTAGAAGTTGCTAAGCCTCTGAAGAAAGCTTTTTCACATCGGATTTACACACATGACTTAGGTCTGGGCCTTAGACCAAGGCCAGCTATTCTTGGACTTTACTCTATGAGACAGTGTGAATCTACTAAGTATTAATCATTAAAACTCATTCTATCCCGAGTGATAAAAAGCATCTGAATAATATCACATTCCCTATAATAATGAAACCATAGTCTGGATAACATAACATTATACTCTTAAACTAAAGGGGATGATAAAATAGTTCATCCCCCCCTCCCTGAACAATATGTTCACTGCTTGCAGTACACCAGTATCTGAAACACATTCAAAATGTTACAGTCCTATTCTACACTTTTCTTTCTCTCATATGTTCTTTCAACTTATGTGTGTGTATGTATGGACATGTGTTTGAGCTAAATTTGTTCTTTTATTATGCCAAGGGCATTGCTATGTACAGGTAAGCACATGTCAATTTATGCACACTTAGATCCATGAATCAATGCATGTTACAAAAGAAAGAAAACAGCTGATTTCACATGGAAAAAATAGTCATTGTGTATTGCCTACTTACTAATTAACACTAGAGGGGAAAGAATTGTGGGACATTTAAATGTCTTCTATTTCATCAAACAACAAATTCTATCCACTCTCAATGTTTGTGTTGTTTTTTTTCTGGTATATGTTTCAATGATTCCTTCCTGCATTATTTATTTTGAGTGGAAGAAATGAAAGAAAGTTTGACGCACCTCGATGGTAAGTTTCTTCCTACGTAGTTTGAATGCCAGATCCAGAGAATCAGGAAGATAACTGGTTAGTGAATTGAGTCTTGGAAGTCTACGAATATGAAATAAACCTGCAAAACAAAGTCAATAATTTCACCCATAATTTTCTAAGCAAATGCTCATATGGGCAATTCCACAGGTTGGTGGACATGAGCTTAAAAATTCAAATTCAATATTTTCTTGATTTTTTAAATACTTTATGTCCTTCATACATGATAGTTTTCAGGAACAAGAAATAAAAAGTTTATTTTCATATGTATACTTTGGAAAAAAATTGCAAAAAAAGTTGTGTCTTCCATTCTGTACCAAAATACAAGAAAAATATTGAAAAATGAAATGTGTCTTATTACCATTTTGTTATTGCAACAACATACCACTTCATATATTTCTGAAGTTTAGAAGAGTCAAATTACTTAAAATACACAACAGCTTTTCAAGTAAATTTGTAGTAGGGGAGACCGGGGTTAGTTGGAACATGGGGTAAGTTGAAACATTGTAATTTTCTTTAATGCCTGTAAAATAAATTTATGCAATACTGCCCTTAATTTATTGTTATTAATAATACAAAAGTTGTATTATTATAATAACAATGAATTGAGGGCAGTATTGCATATATTTATTTTACAGGCGTTAAAGAAAATTACAATGTTTCAACTTACCCCATGTTCCAACTAACCCCGGTCTCCCCTACTCATTTAAAAATGAATATTGCAACCTGCTCAGGTGATGTAACATGAGTAACCAAAAAAAAATGAATTTGTTTTCTGAGAGAAAAATTCTTCATAGTTAATTGGTGGGATTTTAAATTCTCTTCCTTCAAACAATCTTTGACACAGTGATGACTATCAAAATCATTAAAAAGTACAATTTTTTTATAAAAATGATGAAGAAAAACTGTAACGTGAGTAACTTTGTAACGTGAGTAACCATCATGTAATCTGAGTAATCAGTAGAAATTATTCAGTTAGGTAACATTTTCTGTGGTATGTCAAGTTTTAAGTCTCATGGTGAGTTGTGAAGTTATTTTTGATTAATTAAAAGCAAAATGAGGGTACATCTCTTTGATGTGACTCTTTGTTCATCAAAATATCAGTGGTCATACAATCACACAAAAAATTGAATATTAGTAGAAGTATTCACAATGCGAGAGTGCATTAGTAAGACTTGGTTTCGATTAACCAAACTTTAAAGAGTGTTCAAACAACACATTGAATGCCCTTACCTGTAACCCTCTCTAGGCCAGGGTATTTTGGGAGTTGATATGCCCGGGGGGTGGGGGGCCCCTTGAGATCTCGGCCATTGGCCCCACGATCACGTCGAAAATTTGCACGCAGGTTGTCTTGGACATCTACAATACTATACAGTGATTGACTTCTTGCAAATTGGTATAAAGCGATTATGCTAATTTATGCATAATTAGTAAGCAAAATCACATTTTTCCCTCCTACTCCCTAATAAAGCTTCAATTGTTCCAATTTTTGGTATAAAATCTCTTTTTGATGTTCCTAGCAATGAATTTTACACACATTATTGAATTTTTAATGACATGTGTGTTGTTAACCATACATGGACAAAATGTAACATGAGTAACCGTAATGTGAGTAACCATATTATCTGCACCCCAAGTAAAAACCGTGTGTTCTTTATTTTTGTAATTAAAAGTTTGTCTCCCTAATATAATTCTTTGAAATGGATATAATCAACTTTCATAAAAGCCTCGTAAGAGGAGACTTTTCACTTATGTCGACTTTTCATTTTATGCATGTCCAAATCATGTAACGTGAGTAACCGAGACTTTCCAAAGATTTGCCAGGAGCATAATAAAATTTCCCAAGTTTTGTTTTCATACAAAGAATAGTCAGACTGTGTACTTTGTTGTGATAAGGAGATGTTTAGTTCCTATCAATAATAATGGAGTTACAGCTCCAAGTATGAGTCAAGGTGTCTCCAAATGTAACGTGAGTAACCATGGAATAGCCCATATGTAATAGGGAGGGAAGAGGAACACAGTTTAATGCAAAATATCTCAGAAAGCCATTAAAAAAAACCCTTATGACCTCTATGAATGGTTGTTTCTAAGCATTGCTTGTAATCCGGTAAATATAACTTTTAAGAATGACTGAAACTATTACAAACTGCATTTTATCCTAAATAATAAACTGCCATTTTCCTGAATGATTTTCAATTTGGCATGACAAAAGAGTGCATCCCTCTTCCCCCAATGAAGAATTATTCATGTTTCGTTATAAATAAACCAGTTACACTTCTTCTTCGGTGCATGTCAAAATTCTACGGTATCTATTGATCCAATCTTGATGGATTCCAGTCTTTGCCAGTACAGGATAAGAAGGAGAAGTCTGTCCTGCAATAGCTTTGTTTTAGCTGTTGAATATAGCTATTGATAATCACGTATCGATTAGCAAAATCTACACTGTTCAAATGTTTGGCAGATTTAGATTAGACACTTGGGATAACTCGAATACTCAAGTAATAGTAACAAAATGACAAGATAACAAGATGTTATCGATGTAATTTGTCAAAAATGAAGAATGATTGTATCACATTCACAGTTAAACACCAACCTTAAAGAGGTTTGAAAATTTTGATCCCTCCGGCCTTGCCATTGATACACAATGTATGTTGTATGCATAGGTGTATATAACACTATGGTTGCATGTCTGTGTGCTTAAAACAGAAAGTACACACACAAATAGCTGACTTGAGCAGATATGTGATTGGACATTCGATGGCTAATGAAACTTAGTTTGGAAGACAAAGAAGAAGCCACGTGCATTCCCATTATTGAAAGGTACCGGTAATGGGAAAGACTTCAGAAAACAAATTAACCCTTCCCTATCTGCATGTGTGTGTGACAGAGAGAGAAAGATAGCGGTGGGATCAAGAATTCTTTCATATTTCAAAACAATGCAATCTGCAATCTGCCAAGCCCCTCCTCCACTAACACAATCAAACATGCGCCATCACCTAATTCTAGTTGTCGACTAGTTTCCCAAAATAGACCCAGTAATAGGTTCAAATGATAAAAAATTGTAATTTGAGAGGTACTAAATGAAAAATATTTTTAACATCAAGGGCAGTGCCACAGGTGGAGTATTCTGGGCATGGTGTGGGCGATGGATGAAAATGTTCAATAAGTAAAAAGCCACCACATGGGTGTCTCAAAGAATACTTCACGAATGAGTTGTTTACAGCTCTAGACGTAAATTGGACCCAAGACTGTATGCTGATTCATTCATATGCAAGGGTGTTGTACTTGGAGGGATGCATAATACAAGCATTGATTTAGGAGAGACTTTTATTGGAACAATTAAGAGAAAGTTTTAATCACATTTCACATAGTTTCTTTTGAAATAGAAATCAAAGAGGGGGGGGGGATAAAAGCTTTACTTTCAATTATGACAATACTCTGGGAGCTCTTAAGTAGGTCAACTATTGGCTAGAAGACATGATTCCCACCAAACAATCAAATGATTTGATTGTTTTTTTTTCAGGAAATAATCAAATGGTAAAATTGACATTTGTTCGAGGCCTATTCTTAATTTTAATAAAATCTTTTGCTGTCTATGTTTTATTGGACAATAGGTAGCCTGTGAAAACAACTTTGTTTTCAGAAATTATGAAAATGAAACCCTTTAAACTTACCATGGTATTCTTTGTAAACTGGATTAGTCTCTTTATCAGACCCTGCAAATGATTCAAGTCTGATAACAGTATCACAGAGTCTCTCTATTCTTCTAACTTTACTTTCATCCTGCAAATGAAAAACCCATTAATTTATTTCCCACTGTTTATGAGAAAACATACAAACTCAGTGAATCAAACAATATGAATATATACATGGCACAGACATGGCAGAAAAGAAATTGACAATACATTAACTACAAGCATCAATTGGCTAATTGAGCATAGCAAGGGCCTGTCACATTTAACCCTATTAGACTGGGATATTTCAACGCCTAAGAAAACACGGGGGATGCTGATTCAGCTCCCCCCCCCCATATGATCTCGGCCATCAATCGCACGATCGCGATGAAAATTGGCATGTGCTTTACTTATGGAATAATCTACAAATCTTCATGATCAAATTCTGTGAAAAATGTCAATGCTTATTGATTATGCTAATTAAGTAAAATAAAAAGTTTGCTCAAATTTACTAAATAATGCCCCTACAATGCTAATTTTGGGTTCACAGGCTCTTTAGAGGAATCTGATCTAATGCACTTTAAAAAAATGTCAATATCACATTCAAATAAATGTGATGTTGAAAATTATAATGTATTTTATTGCTTTCTATATTTCTTAATATGTATCTTCTTTGTTTTTTTGCTTCTTATTTTTTTATTGTGTTTTTCAATTAAAATTGTGAGGGACTTCCTTTTGACCGTAACAAAGATAGAATTAATTTATTTTACCGGTAATCAGCATAAGGAAAAATAATGACACATTTATAAATTTTAGCTAAAAACACTATTTGCATTGGATTTGTAGACAAATTCACATTTTTTTGGGTCTGAATGCACTTAGGAATGTTGTGTAATTTCGGAACCATGCACCTTGGGGTAGCAATTGTGGTCTCAAAAATTTCAAAGTAATATGTCCGTGAGCGATGCGTTAATAAATTTTGCGTGGCAGATTTATTGCGAAAAGTGTTAAGGGGGGCTGAATCAGCCCCCCCCCCTTCCCCCGGTCTTATAAGGGTTAGATGCACTCAAAAATCGGTCACAAGTTTGTTATATGCATGTTTCATTGGCTGAAAATCAAGTTACATTTGATTGTAACTCTTCCTGCAGTGAGCCATTGACCACAAAGGGATTGTTTGAGTAAACAGTGTACTGCATGGTCAACAATTATATTCAATGTAAATACAGGTCAGTTTTACAGTTACAAAAGTAATTAAATTGAATTATACATGTAAATATATACTTAACAGTATATGAGGCAACAATGACCATGCACCATGGCCTACATAAGATAGTCAATTGGTTGATAAAGTTCAAATTGAAGAATCAATGATATCACTGTCATTTTAACATCACAAAGACAAAACAAAATATAGGCAAACAGGAATCACATTCACTTGCACAATATCACTACTTCAATATCATTCTTGGTCTATGGAAATTTGTACAAGTGCTAAAAAGCATGTAGAAATGGTTAGTATGTGGTGATTCTACACCATATAATCAACTGCAAAATGGATAGGGGATAGAAACCTACCTAATAAAATCAATTTACCTGATATAAGTGTGTAGGTATAGTGAGTACACATACAGCTAATGAAACTCTTAATATCCCTCGGAGTGCATGGAGAAACCTACACAAGGATACAGTAGATTGCTGAATTGAGTTGACTTCCCACAGGGGCGAAGCTAATGAGTGGATACCTAGTCTAAGAATGTTGCGATTCGTCACACCCTATGAGAAGCAATGCAAAGATAAAGGTCATTTGGTCTATACCATTTTGGTCTACGTTCACTTTGGTCCCAATCCACTTGGTCTAATTCTAGTTAATCTATGCTCATTTTGTCTCTATCCACTTAGGCTTTTGTCGTTTGGCATATTTACTATTTCATCTTATTCCTATTTATACTCATATACCAAACATTCACTAGGTCTATCATTGCTTACAATTAGTCTATATATGAATTAATATTTCATTTCACAATATTTAAAATAATAGTAAATAAGTAAAGTGAAAATTAGACCAACTGCACAATAGATTAAATGACATTGGGTGATATTTTAAAAATTAACCCTAAATAGATTGGGCTATTTCAACACATATGAAGACTCTGACTAGGGAGGGGGTTTATTCAGCCCACCTCCCCTTTTGATCTTGGCCATCTCTCAGCCATTTCTTATGTATTTCCATGTTTTTGGACTTTCTTTTTTGTAATTTCAGAACCATGTACCGGGGTCGCAATTTTGGTCTCAAAAGTTGCCCGAGACTTCAAAGTAAAAGGTTAGCGAAAAACATGGTAAAAAAAATTTGCACAGGATATTGATAGCAAAAAATGTCAAGGGGGCAGGCAGAATCGGTCTTATTAGGGTTAAACCTTGGTTTACCCCTAGTCTAAATTAGATGTGAGGATTTCCATTAGCGTAAATAAATAGTACTGATTGTGTGTGTATGTACCTTGAAAGCCAAAATTATATAGAAGTACAGATTCATTGATGTGAATTATTCTAACTATTGAACTACCCAATGGATTCGAACTCTTTTTATACATCTATAAGAATGAAACATTGGCTTTAAAGTGATTTGTTTTGAATTACCTGTGATTTAGCAGCATCTGCGGTAAGGCTGTATCCACCTTCAGTAATCTCACTCTCAACTTTACTGAATAATCTCTGATAGGCTGGATTAATACTAAAGAAAAAAGAAAACATCAGCAAAGAAATATTACCCTGGAATAAAGTTGGTTTTAACAACAATATAAGAATGATTGAAACATTAGTGAAAGTCTAGCAAAAAAAATCAAAGAAACACTTAGTTCTAAGTTGTTAATTCTAAATTTTCTGCAATTTAGCTTTCAAATTAAAGAGCTGATATTGAACTTTTTAGGCCTGTGATTTTTTTGTTGGAATTTTTTATATCCCTGCCAAATGACTTTTTGCTATCTTTTCTTCAAATTGTTTTTGTTCACTCATGCATGAATGTTAAATTATCTAAGTTATTTCAAAAGAAAGAGGGGACTCTCAGCTTTACAATGATATGTCATTTGTCTATTGTATTTGTGATTAAGTTATGGCAAATCACCAATAAATCTCGGTTTCGTTTTTTCCTGGGATGCACTGTATAATTTAAAAGGTCAGGAACTTTTGTGTTCAATAGTACCAAATCAGCACTCATCAAAATCTTGAATGTTGACATTTTGTAGAAGGATTTAAATACCTGTTATCATGATGAGAAATCTTTTCAGATGGAAGATAGAAGCAATTTGTTTTGACAGTGGTCAGTCTTGATTCACCCATTAAACGATTGAGATCATAGCTGTGACCAAACTGCTGACCTGTTTCTGATAACTGATAAAGAGAGGAAACAAAGGTGTTCTTAGTGAGTGGGTATTCAAATGTTTTGTTTATACTCTGTATTGTTGATCCACTTTGTCTATTATGCTGTAGAGAGTCCAATTCTTGGATTGTAAAAATAGACAACCATAACATGTGATACATAGCTAACTAAACTGATGGTCTAATTATCAGATGATCTGTAACAACCATTACTAAACCAACTTGGTCTACTATCAATTTGGTCTAATTACTGTTTAGTCTAACCACCACTTGGTCTAATAATCAATTGGTATTACAGTCAAGCAGTCAATTGCCAATATACCTACAGAGCTTAGATTACATGATTACCCTGCCATGGTTCACAAAATGGTGTTTGATCATTTCAAAAGTTTTATGCAAGAATTGGGCAATGCTATGATGCAGTACACTAACATAAATCTGTATGTTTACATTAAATAAAATTATTCATTGACACTAGATGCATTACATAAAACTAGTACTTGAAGCATACTGGGATAATGAGGAGCTACTGGAAGAAAGACTAAGGTCATGTTTCACAACATTTATGGTTGATTGTAAGCTGGAAGTCAAAGATTATATTTTTCTTCAAGAAATAATTTTTTCTGTGATCATTTTGTTAAAAGGCGCAGATAATGAAATGAAGAGAAAAATATTTTGATAAATAAATGAAAAGGGAAGGTGAGAGACAGACAAAAGGAAAGGTACATTTCACACATTGAAAAAATACAAAGAAATTTGCCTTAAACATATATATATATATATATATATATATACACACTCAGCAAAAAAAGTTCTTGGACACTTATAAAAGTTAAAATATTCCATATATACACAACAAAAAAAGTAAGTCCCCCCCTAAACAAACATCAATAATTTCCGAACCAATGTGAGTTTTTGATATATTTTTACATGAGCGTGTAGGTAATTTTATAAGCTACCATATGAGTAAATGTTGTGGATGTATCTTACGTCATGCTTCAGTGAGCACCGTCAGAAGGCAAAAATGTCACTTTTCAAAAGTCACAAGCAAAATATCACGACTTTGATTCTATTGTATTGGAACTAATTCCACATTCTCATCATGAAAACTAGTCAGAAGGCTTGAAAAGGGTACTTTCTAAAAGACGATACAACTTTTTAAGCTAAATTTCACGGTTGAATAAACTCAAGTCCAAATTTGCTATAATTGGATTTTTACACATTTTTTTCAAAAAAAAATGCTAGAATATGATGACAGTTATTTTCGGGAAGACTATCTCCAACAATATTCACCGTTTCACGGTTCAATGAACATTTATTGGAAACAAAAAATGCGATTTTCAAATATATCGTAGGCAAGTATTGCTTCATTTTTCTAACTGAAAATGATCTTTTCTCAACTTTTTTGTTATGTTCATGACCAATTAACATGCTTCAATGATTCAAAGGTGTCAACTTAAACATTTACGCTTGAATGAACATGTGGAATGTGATTAGCTCTTTTTTACGTTATTGGAAACACTTCAATTTGTAACTATGGATATCTGTCACACAACTCCTTGCACAGTTCATTTGATTTGATTTTCATGAAAATCCCGATGTTTAATGCATCAGTGAGCACACAATATTCGAAAATTATGCAAATGAGAAGAAAGTTCAAGGCCTTGGCCCCACTCTCTTCCGAATCGAATGGTTATTTTGGTGTGTGCACATTTTGGATAGTGTTACTCTGAAGCCATGTGCGAAGTTTCATTAAATAACTGTTGGCAGAAGTAACAAAAACCGTCCATGAAACAAACCCTCATTTCATATTTGTTAAAATTTTGACTTCCTCTCTCATAGACTTGTGTACATTATGGGTGCATATGTTTAAGCATACGTAAACCCCTTATTCAATATGGTGGAACTTTTTTTCAAGACTGTCTTTAGCAATGTCGTTTGGCAGTAATGTTTATCAACCTAGGGGCAGAATTCTGTGCAAAAATGAAATCGATTTGCTTGTTTATGGATGAGTGAGCACGCATCAAAGTGGGAAAATTGGTATTTTCAATGACACAGACTCATTTTAAAGGGTAATAAAGTGAATATTGGGGGCAAATTTGGTTTGAAAGGTGTCTTTAATTGCTGTTGTTTTTATCATCCATCATTTCTATCACCAAACACTTTCAGAACTTTAGCCATTTCATGGTTGAGCGAGCACATTCGAAAATTTAGGAATGAATACTCTTTATACTGCATAAATGTATTCTTTTCCTAACAATTTCTCAGGATCAGTTGAATGTATGGACAGATCAGTGGTGGATCCAGAATTTTAAATGGGGGAGGCCTATAATCGGGGGAGCCATCAACATTTTCAAATTTTAACATGATCTAACAAGCTGTAAAAGATAATACCCCCAAAACCCTATGATGACACGTCACAATACAGGGGCCGCAGAGCAGTTTTTAAAGTGGGGGGGGCTGACCATGTCAAAAATCACAATCGTATTACATTTTTGTACTTGCTTATGGAAAAAAGTGGGGGGGGGGCTGAAGCCCCCCAGCCCCCCCCATCCCCGCTTCCGCGGCCCCTGCAATACATCGTGCTCACTCAACCATGAACATACGATATCAAAATTTGGTCTGAAATGGTTAAATGATGGATAGTAAAACAGCATAACACTATAAAGTTCACCTAAAAACAATTTTTGCCCAACTTTGTATTTGCACAATCTGAAAAACGACTCTTGTGACTTTCAAAAATGGTCATTTTTAATTCAATCTTTAATTACTCATGCATGACTCAACCAATCAATCTCATTTTTCCCCTGGAGTTGCTTAATGAGTGTATGAAACCACCCATGAAATATCATATCTCAAAATTATTTGGTTCAAAAGTTACAGCAGTTTGATTTAGGGGGGACTTACTTTTTTGTTGTGTATAGATATTTGATTAAAGGCAAATTATTGTATGTCACCATGACCAGGCAATATTTCTCTTCCAGTATGACATGACATTTTTATGTGAACAGTCATGCATGGCTGGTTACAGGCATTTTACAATAGCAATGTCAGTAAAAGAAAATTGCTAGCAAACGATCAGTCATTCTTTCAGTTGTGAAAGTTTGTTTGGCATAAATATCCATTAAACGATAAAAGCAAACTTAAAGTCAATACCACTCTAATAATGAAGAGAAAGTTATCAACCTTGGATGCATCACTATTCCACTGGAATTTTAAGTCAAAGTTAGTCAATGAACAAAATTCCAAACTTCAGTATCTTGGCATAAGCAAAAGAAAATTATCGTTATCCTCCTATCTCCTGCAGGGGTGGTGGCCCTAAGTCGACCACTCCTAGGACAATCTTTTATTTCATTAGTAGCCAAAGACCGCTGGTTCAAATTTAAAATTGTTGTTGGGGAAACTTGGAAATATTGAGCCACTTGTCTAAATGGCTGCCCAGACTGCAACATTCCTATTGCTTTTGCATGCTCTTGGTTGGGAAGCTTCATCTTGAAAGTGAGTGTCCAAATGATCCATCTCATTATGCAGCTCATGATGCATCCCTAAGCATTCAATTCAATGATAAACGCATGTTGAAATTGCTGAATGTACGCCTACAGGATGGCCATGATCATTAGCATTTGAATGGTCCATTTCTTGCAATTTCTTTTTACTGACATTGCTATTGTTTAAAGCATTTAACCACCCATGCATGACTGTTCACATAAAAATTTCATGTCATACTGGAAGAGGAATATTGTCTGGTCATGTTGACATACAATAATTTGCCTTTAATTTAATATCTATATGGAATATTTTAACTTTTTTAAGTGTCCAAGAACTTTTTTTTGCTGAGTGTATATGAGCTCATTTGCAAAATGGGTTAGGCCCATTTTTCATCAAATTTGATTTTTTTTTCTCAATGTAAATCTTTTTAGTAGCTCTAAGACGATACCAAAGAAAAGTTGAAATTCCCATGAAAAGTGAACAAAAATGGCAAAGAAAAATCTTTTTCTTCCAAAGGGTTTAGGTCCATTTCAGTTTGGTTGCAAAAGGGATTAGGTCCACAAATAATTTTTTTTAAAGAATATTTTAAAAAAATATGAAGACAGGTAGATTTCTATTATACCATATTTTATGTTCACATGGTATGGTATCATGAAAATTTAGTTTCGGATAAGAATATTGCAATATGGGAGTGGACCTAATCCCTTTCGCAACCAACCTCTTCTGAAGAGCTCATTTGTCAAAAGGGGTTAGGTCCATTTTTCATAAATTTTATTGTTTTCTGTCTCAATACCTTATTATTTTTAGTCGCTCTGATGTTACCAAAGAAAATTTGAAATTCATATTAAAATGTGAATAAAAGTAGCAAAGAAAAATCACTTTTTTATTCAAAAGAGATTGGATTCATATCAGTTTGCTTGCAAAAGGTGTTAGTTCCACAATGATAAATTTTTATCAATATATGAAAAAAAATTGAAGACAGGTAGATTTATTTTACACCCAATTTTATGTTCACATGATAGGGTAGTACATCATGACAATTTAGTTTCTCATAAGAATATTGCAATAAGTGAGAATAAAATCATTTTTCTCGAAATGGTCCAAAGTTGGACCTAACCACTTTTGAAACCAAAATCTTCATATAGAGAGAGAGGGGGGGATATACCTGATGTTGTGGGAGGTGTTGATATCTCCATGCTATTTTCATCTTCTCTTCATCCATTCTTTGAGTAGTCTCTTTGTCATCATCTACAGGATGAGGCAATGCCTGAAATAATAATAAGAAGTTGAATGCCTATGGCTGTCTCGCTTGCATTACACGATTTAATATACATGTAGCAGCAGTACTGACTTTGAAAGATAAAAAACATCACTTGATTATTTAAAGTCTCACCTGATTTTGCGATCACCCTCAAGTCATATCCAAGTATTCACATTTCAAAAAAATTAATCTTGTTTATGATTTCAATATTGATATCACAACATGGTAAAAGATCACTGACACTAAATGATGTTTGACCTTGATCACGTGACCTGTAAACTATGTCTAAGTTTCATTAAATAGCTCTTCGCACTTTCAAAGTTATGTATGAACATTTCAAAAATTTAACATAGGTTAAGAAACATTGACTACATGTATTAATGAGCTCCGACCTTAATCATGTGACCTGAAACTTGTACAGGATGACAAGTGATCATTGATTTACCTTATGTCCAAATTTCATAAACTAGGCCCATATACTTCTAAAGTTATAATAACATCTGAAGTCATAGCCTTTTGTGAAGATTTTATGTTGAAGACACCCACCGCGTGCAAAGGGCAGAGATCTATAGTCTCACTCTGCTATGCAGGCGAGGCAATAATAATATAATAATCACTATTTGTATGTGTTTTTCTCAACATCTTTATGAACTGATTTACTGAGCTACAGGTACTTGACTAGACTTATCATGAATCAATAGTGCAAGATAGATAAAGATAAAAAAAAATAGGATTACAATGATAGAACACAATATACACCATCAAAATATATGGGAAATATGTGATGGGCCCTGATTAAATGATCCACTTGTTCACTGTAACCACTCTACCTGTGGGGAATCTACATGTAGATCTACATGTATGGTAAGCCAATGCAGTACACACTCAAAAAGTTCATTAAAATATCACTATTCTAACCAAACATACTAATTTACTTACAGTTGCAATTTATTTTTCATTAGTAACTTGGGGATCAGAGCGCTCAAAAACTTGAATTTTGAGCATATTTTTGTATACTCTCTATTGGTGGAAAGTAATATTGCAAGAAAATTGTCATTTTCAATCTCTATTTTCAATAAAGAAACAATAATTAAAAGAATCAAATTTACTTATTAAAAGAGCCAAGTTATATGATGAATAGCTGTAATAGAACTGACAATGTCAAACAATCAAGCATTTGTCCCATGGAAAAAGAAAATAAGCCAAAGATTGCCAACCTTATTTTGCCACACGGGGATTAGTAAAAGAAAACAAAGTTACATTGGTCATTGAATACAGTAAGTGGTTCCACCCTCCTTAAGGAGTTGCTCGTTAAAATTAGATTGTTAGCACTAATAGATTGTTCATAGGTATGGTAATGATTGCCCATGTATCTTGTCTCATAGGCAAAACGTTATGTTACCTTTAGCAAATGTTTTGGCTGCTCTTCTGCACTTGCCACCATTAATCCATGTCCACACATTACCCCTTCAGCAAGAAAGTAGCGAAGCAGCAAATTAGCATAGCTTCCAAATGTATCCTCCTCTAAAATGAATAAATGATAGATGTGAGTCTGTTGAGTTCGAATCTCTTAGGTCCAGGAAATTCTCTTTGATTTAAATGTGTACATTCAACAATGGCAATGCCATGTAATAGATAGGGATACTTTTAAAAGCACTATACTTAACAATTTACAATGTAAATATAAACAGTTTGTGCTGAATTTAATAGGCACATTTAATACTGTACATATGGTAAGGTGCCCAAAGTCTGCGCAGTCCACCTTGTCTAGGCAAATCAAATTAAAGAATATACGCAACAACCACAAATTCACACCTGAAATACATAGATATTCATTGAGGTATCTGATTAAAAATGGTGAAAAAATAATGAATTTTTGGCATTTTATGTGGTGGAAAAATATGCAGCCTTTCTCATCAAAATCCCTGAATCATGTGTAAAGTGAATGGGTGCGCAGACATGGGGCACCATTGTTTTGTTCAATCTAAAAATGACTGTCCGAGGATTTTTCCAAGAAAATCATTTCTTTCAAATTTTCATGAGATTTTTGGCACACTTACTCAAAAAGAATATCAGGAACATCATCAACTGAAAACTTTTGTGGAATAAAAATAAAATCATGTTTAATCTTAAGTTAAATTTTAGGTGCGCAGACATGGGGCTCCCCTTCATACATACATACACAATGAATCTTAAGGCCACCGCACACCTTACGACCCGACTGGTCGCCGACTGGCTTGCGACTGGGTGAGGGAAGATGAGTCGCAAGGCAGTCATAAGCCTCGACACCGCAAACCTTGCGATCCGATCTGCGACTCATGCATGCGCTTTTTGCCCTTTGGCATAGCATCTGAGAAATTGCGCTTACTACTGCGTATGCGCGTTGTTTATCATGATACGCTTTATGCAACTCTGCTGTCTGATTGGCTGGAGATTGGATTGAGCTTGCGATCCAGTCATAAAGATTCGACATGTCAAATCCTTCTGATTTTCCTTGCGACTTGTCTCTGACCGGTCTGCGACTCTGAAGCTGACAAGCGTTGTGACGTCACATCTCCCTCACTCAGTCGCAAGCCAGTCGGCGACCGGTCGGGTTGTAAGGTGTGCGGTGGCCTTTAGACAATTGTTTGAAAAGTACCAACTGTTTCCATTGAATTATTTCTGTTTCTAAAATACCTTATTCTACTCCTAAATTTAGAGATCCTTATTCTTCTAAAATCATTTTTGTTTAGATTGATAATAAAATGATTTTTCTGACCTATTAGAAGTACTGATCCAACCACTAAGCCTCCACCTACAGAAAAAACAAAACAATGGATAATGCACAACAAAATCAGGTCACACTAGAATTAATAGATAAATAGGTCTATTTCTGTCTGTGTCAGGGATATGCTCTGTTAAGACTTTGTCTGGCCCCGCGGTATGGTATCCCCTCTGTCATTACACCGATGATGGTCATTGGGTTCTGTAATAGTAGAGATTCGACCGACAAGTACTTAATCTACAGCGTCTATGGAGAAATGGGTGCACTACCAGACCCTCCTCAATAAATGCGTAATTCCTCCTTTTGATGGGCGAAAAGGGAAGCTATTATAAAGAAAAAATAATGAATAGAGTCAGCTTACCTTTCCAAAATATATGCTGGAAAATACCCCCTGGGGAGAGAGGGGGGGGCAGTCAAATGTATTGCTGTACACATACATAACCAAATTATTTCCAAACATCTCCTAAACCAAGTTTTTCTCTGTTTGCAAAATAACCCCTAACAAATTTTTCTCGGGCTTCATTTATGAAGCCATTACTTTGTTTACAAACAATAAAAACTATGCTAATTTTAATTTGAACAAATTATCTTTCACTAATTTGTGGTAAATACTCTAACGATCCTTAAGCAAGAAATAAATTGTTTTCCCAATCCCACTTGATTTCTTGTAGAAAGGCTCCTAAAGCTACCAACTCAATTTATAATGCAACAAATAGTATTTCCTGTACCTCAATTATGTTCATATTACTATAGGAAAATATGACAGTAAAAAGAATATAAGTTCAAAATTCCAAAGATTTGCTGGTTTTCTCTGCAATTGGTGACTTATTGCAGCCTCTGTAGAAAAAAAAATGGATAGGAATCGTTCGTCACTTTGCAATCACAGTTCCACACACAAGAATGCGCATTTTGCCACTGAATTGGCATGCGCGATGAGTGGTGCGTAGCTTTAGGACCCGCGTTGCCTTAAGACCCCTTAATACCATACACATTTTGGCCCCTGAAAAAATTGTCACAACCCCAAAAGTTTGTCTGGGGCCCGAACACTTCAGAAATGAGGAAAAAGCCCTGGTGAAAAAGCTTGGGGGGAAAACATATCCTAAACACATTTGGCTAGTCTAAAAATACCCTAAATAAGTTTAACCCTGCAATTGACCATTGACCAGTCTTTTAAAAACTACCTTTTTTAAATTGGTGTTTTTGATAACCTTAACGAGTGCACGTGTGGCCCACATCCAAAACTGAAAAAAAGAACACCTTTAAAAGTTTAAATGAGTTTTGTTGTATACACCTTTAAACGCGTTTTGTTGGTCACGCATGTGTACAGTAATATATTTGACTGGACCCCTCCCCCTGGAAAATACCAAATTTTTATGAAAAACATTCAGGATCAGCAAGGTTCTTGTATGGAGGGGAGCCAGACAAAATCTCAGCAGAGCATATTCCTGACAGACATAGACAGGTCTATTTATTGGTCTATATAATGAGATACAATCAAATCTACATGTACAGCGCATCCCACAAAAAACAAAACCGACATACCAAAGAGTCACATGGCAGGGGGGGGTTGGTATCTGAATTTAAAAAAGAATATATGTGTCTCATTTCAGGGCTAGGTCAAATTCAAAAGAAAACATTATTATTCTGATTAATCATATATACAATGTTTCCAAACATGCATAGAGGCACTCACACTAGTGCGAGTTTTGTATTAGTATAATAACCCTGCACGAAAAACCATGTTTGGCAGTGGATTTCTAACTAGTGGGTCGCGCATGCTGCGACACCATTCTGGCATCCACAACATGCGACTTGTATGGCTAGATGCGCGGCGGCATGTAATGATCCCTTGAGTGGTATGGAGGTCTAGGTCTTTTTTTTTATTTTTTGAATCATTATTGCTTCAACAAAATAAAAATTTCCGGTATATGAAAATATGAATCATGTACAACAAGATACATGAAGATACATACAAAATTATCAGCAAAAAGAAGATAGATTTTTCGTAAAATACATAGATAACTTTAAAAAAAAAAGCAAATCTCAATTTAGTTTAAAGTTTGTAAATTGGTAAAGTTCTCCAATGGCTGGCAGCCATCTGTTTCGAGCAGGGGCCACGGAACGGTTTTCAAAGTGGAAGGGGCTGACCATGCTAAAAATCACAATCTTCTTTTTCTTCTGTGTTGAATTCCTCCGTTCACCAGAGAACTGCAGGCCTTTAGTTGCAGTACAGCATGGTAAATCGTATGGTCATTTTTGCGTTTTTGTACACGGTTTTGGAAAAAAGTGGGGGGCTGAAGCCCCCCCAGCCTCCCCGGTTCCGCGGCCCCTGTCGAGGAGTTTGGGGTTGTTTTTTTTTCAATTTCTCCTCGTACACAGAAGGCTCGCAATTGTGCAGCCGCCATTAGGGGACTAACAATATTCATGAAAATATATTTAAAAAACTGGACCAAAATAGAGAGTATTACTCCGTTTTGGCCTGAACTGCACCAAAGCGGGAAAAAATAAACTTAAAACTGTTTTCGGGCTGCCGCAGTAGATCACTTTATCCTAGACCAAAAGCTTCGGTCTCTGTTTTGTTGGTTGTTCAGCTGAACTCCGTTGGCTTCACTCACCAAATACAGAGACCGAAGTTCTACTTCTAGCGCGATCTGTACAGGGGACTCAATGGCCATATGTTTATGTACTTAAGATCGGATAAAACAGGGAAGTGAATTTGCACGACAGCCGAGGTAAGTCACTGTTTTTGTTCCTTTCAAATTCATTTTTCTCTGTTTTTTGGCAAATTAATGCCAAGAGGGAATATAAATTTGCATTTTGGTCGAATTCATTTTCAAAATTTATATTCATTAAAGACAAAAATTGAACTTAGACTAAGACTAGAGCCCCGACAGGGGATTTTGCATTGCAAGTCCCCTAATGGTGGCTGCACGATAGCGAGCCGTCTGTGTACGAGGAGAAATTTAAAAAAAATGTTGAAAAACTCCTCGAAACAGACGGCTGCCAGCTGCATAGGTGGATCCAGGGGGCCCCTCGGGCCCCCCCTATTGAAAGAAGAAAAAGAAGAAAAAAGAAAAAAAAGGAAAAAGGAGGGAAGAGAGGAGAAAAAAGGAAGAGGAGGAAGACGAGTGAATAAATTAAGGGGAAGACTTGGAAAAGAAAAAAAAAATTTTCATGTCACTAGATAAAAATTTTTGCTCGCGCTTTGCGCTCGCATTGCATGTTAGGTGGTTAGGTGATTTACATATCTTGTTCAATATGGAGTTTGAATATTAAATTTGTAAGTCAATATACAAAACATAATTCACCTCGGTAATTGAACTTTCATTATTTAGTGTGATATACAAATTGATTTTTAAAAGTGCTCTGTAAAAATGTCAGTTTTATGGTCTGAATAATAACATTGTCTGCTCGCGCTGTGCGCTCGCAATTTTTGATATACATGTACCTATTATTTACGTGTATTCTATAATCTTTTCAAAATATCCCTTTCAGGTCTGATTTTAAAACGCATCAGCTAGCGCCGCATGCTGGCATTTTGATTGGCAAATTATGTATGTCTCAATATTGATTATAAAACAAGGTACTTAAATCCCCTTTGAATTCATGACAGTATATCAAAAAATTTTGCTTGCGATATGTGCTCGCATTCAGTGGCGGACCGTGACCCCAAGGAGACAAAGCATTGGGGGGGCACGGCATTGCCCCCCCAATGCTTTGTCTACTCCGGGTCATGGTCCGCTACTGCTCGCATTAATCGTTATAAATATACTGATGCATCCTATTTATAATCACAAAAAGTGCTTAAAATTTCCAGTTTTCAGGCCATAATATCGTCAGATTTCGTGCCCTCATTAGGCATTAATGAATAAGATATTGATTTAATAATTAAATTGTTCATTTTGTTTTATCTCGCGCTTAGCATGAGGAATAGTCATCATTTTCATATGATGACATGCATGTCTTAAGGATGTCCCGGTCCTTTGTTAAAACTCAAAGTAATTAAGGTAAAATACCAGCTCTTTATTAAGTGCGATCCATATCCACTTCACACTTTTCCTACCAACTGCTTGAAATATAGAGCTGAAACTGATTTTTTTTCAGATTGAACTATCACATAGTTTAAGCTCGCGCTTCGAGCTCGCGTAGATTTTCCTGACAAAAGATGTATTTAGAATGCTTATGTAGATTCTAGGTCTAAATATGCAACACACGCGCATGTTTATTCAGATACTCAACTTGTTCTCTATTTAAATTATTATCCAGTTTTGGATCGCAATATCAAACATTTTTTGATCGCATTTTTAATGTAGGAAAATTCCCTATTACTCATTCTTTTCATGCTTTACGAAAAAACATGAGTAGAGTTAGTGCTGCAAGTCAGGCGGCATGTTCGGGTTCGGTTCGGCAATTCTTTTCTGAACTTTGGTTCGGTTCGGGGTTCGGCAATAAATGCCAAAGTAAATTTAACATATAAAAAATAAAGATCGCCGACCCACAAACAAGTAATCATCAGGATGATCTGTCATATATTTATAATAAATTTTGTTTCTAAAAAGAATAGTTATGAAAAGTGTTGAACTTTCTTTTGTTTTAAACTTTAAACAAAAAATAACAGTCATTTCTACTTTCCTTTTTTAAATGAAAATTTAAAAAAAAAGAAAAAATATTGATAATGAGAGAATCAGGACAGAAACAGAATTACAAAGATCAGAATATTTTTTTCATGATTATTTCATGTAGCTATGATCATGATCGATTACGATTAGGCCTGGGAGTAAACATCGATTGATCGAATGGTTCGATTGGCATGCCGCCAATCGATTAGAAAAATTTACACTAATCAAATGTTCGGTAGATCCTGATTATGACATTGGGATAACTCGAATACCCAAGTAATAATAACAAAAACAAGAAAACAACGATGACAACGGTTTTTGAATACTTCATACAGGTTTAAAAATTATGTTACCGAGGTAATTTTTCAAAACTTATCAATGATTGTATCACATTCACAGTTACACACCAACATGAAAGCGCTCCGAAAATTTTAATCCCACCCGACCTTGCCGTCGATACACAAAATAAGTCATTGTCTGCGTGCACAAAACAATAAGTAAACACACAACCAGCTCACTTGAGCTGATTGGACCTTCGGATAGCCAATGAAACTTTGGGAAACAAAGAAGAAGGCAGTGGTTCCCTTATCAGGAAAGGTCATGACTTCAGAAATGAATTGACCCCTCCCCCATCTGTGTGTGTGTGTGAGGGAGAGAGAGAGAGAGAGAAAGATAGGGTGGGAGCCGGACAATTCCTTTCATGTTTCAAAACAATGCAACCTTTTTTATATCCCCCTCACACAATGAAAACAACATTCCAACATGCGCCCGTCTTCACCAGTACTTTCTCGACTAGTCTCCAAAAATAGACCCAGTTATACATGTAGGTTCAAATGATAAAAAATCGTAATTTTGAAGGTATTTCAAATGAAATATTTTGCAAAATATTTTTTTTGAAATACATGTGTAGCATCGTGGGCAGTGCCACAAGTGGGGGCGGAGACATGGTGTGGGCAAGGGATGAAATTTTTCAAGTGAAATGTTCCACTTGGGGTCAATCTCAAAGAATACTTCATGAATGAGTTGTTTACGTCTTTGGACTTTGCTGATCTGGGCTGATTCATTCATATGCAGGGGTGTGGCACTTGGAGGGATGCATGCATGATGCCAGAGTTGATTTAGGAAAGATTTTCATTGGAACAATATACTGAAAGATTTAATCTCATTTCATGTAGTTTCTTTTGATATAAAAATCATGGAAAAGGGGGAAAAGGGCCTACTTTCATTTATGCTAAACATGTGACTTTGATGGAGATTTCTTCATGGGGGGTCACCATAAATTAGGTCACCTATTGTGACTTAAAAGACGTGATTCCCCAACGAACAATCGAATCATTCGATTATTTTTTCAGGAAATAATCGAATGGTGAAAATGACAATCGTCCCAGGCCTAATTACGACGTCATTGCCAACGCAGCTTCTCAAATTGGAAAGTGTTGATCGGGAATGTCGAAACAGTAGACAAACAACCTCCACTCAACTGTTATTATACCAGTAAAATTCACATTCCAAAGAATATGAGTGTTTTAGAAAGTCCCTATTTTCTGAAAAGTGGTGAAATCTGGTCAATGAATTACTTTAAAAAGATAAAATATCAGTCCATTCTTGGTCCAGAAAGATCGACGCTACGTGACTTCAAACATATTTCCAACACGAAAATGAGTACATGGGACTGTACACTGTATTTTAGTGTTGTGAAATCACCCGGCATTGATCGTCAGAACTAAGACGGAACTGATAACTTATCATTTCATTTTCAGTAATTGACCAGATTAAACCACTTTTAAGAAAATATTGACAATGGAAAAACGTTTCAAGTTCGGAATACGAATTTTACCTGTATAATAGCAACCGAGAGCAGGTTGTTTGGACTTCCTGTTTCAACTTTCCTTACCAACCATTTCCGGAACATCGATCAGGGAACATGCGTTGATTTGGTTTGAATTTTTATATTTTCTGTTTTTTCACCCTCATTCCTTCATCTCTTATTTATTTATCTTTTATATTAATATGGAAATTTCAGAAGGTGGAATATACATACTTTACCATTACTTTGTCAGTCACAAGGAATTAATTTGTCTTGTCTTTTTCTTTTTTTAAATACAAAACAATTAAATGTACGTCCGACTACAGCAATACATAATTCAACTACACTTTTTAACTGAGCTAAGCTTAAAATGTCCCCACTTTTTATAAGGAAAAAAATATATTAATGTTTATAAAAAAATTGAAAATGATAAAAATTTAATCAAACACGAGACCGAAAGTGTCATACTTTGTCATTTACAAGGAATGAATTTATGTCTGGTTCTTTTTCTTTATTAAATACAAAATGATTAGGTCCGATTACGATCACGATCGATTATGGCAATACGTAATTACACCACACTTTTATACCGAGTTTAGCTTCAAATGTCCCCTCATTTTATCAAGAAAAAATATATTTATGTTAATAAAATATTCTTAAGTTGATAACAGTTCAATCAAACACGTGATGGGAGCTGTCATAGTGGATTTTAAAAATATATTGAGTGGAATTCTCTTTGTGCACAATCACTAACCAATATTTTTTTGTTTAATTTTATACTTAAATCTATGTAGTCATCGCACTTACGCATTGCATATTAACATTTTTTTTTTTACCGAACTTCTGAACCAGGCCTTGGCGTTCAGTTCAGTTCGGAAGTGCCAAGTTCGGTGAACTTCCGTTCGGTTCGGCTGCAGCACTAAGTAGAGTGTCCTGTTTTCAGGTCTAAATCTCAAATTTTTCACTCGCGCTTCGCGCTCACATCAATTGTCTAGTTAAATACCTATCCTGTTCACGATTACAAAAGTTGATTAGCATTTTACACGATTCTTTATGTAGAAATGTCAACAATTTTCAGCTCGCGCTCGCATTATTTGATTTTTAAAACTTGTAACGTCTTCATGGCTAATTGCAAGCAGTCTTTAACAGGTACCTTTTTCATCAGTTCATTTCTGATTGCGCTTCGCGTTCATAGTAATTATTCATTTGCATACAGATCTTTTTCAGGCTAACAAAAATTGCCCAGAATGTTCAAAAATTTTTGGAAAAAGAACATATGATTTCCCCCAAAAAAATTGACTTGCGCTTCGCTCGCATTATGTAAATGAGGAATATGATATATATCCATGCATATTCATAAGAATAACGCTAAGAAGTGACTACACCCTCAAAATAAACCAAACATCAGCTTCGAGCGGCCGATCGGGAAAAATATGGCTAAAAAAAATTCCGGGCCCCCCCTATTGGTGAAGGCTGGATCCGCCCCTGCAGCTGTCTAACTTTATCCAAACTTAAGTATGTTAGGTTAGGCCTAATTATTTATTAATACATATCTAGGCCTACTGGCCATGATATGATTGAGTCCCTGTACAGATCGAGTTAGAACTTCATGAACTTTGTCTTTGGTCTCTGTTGTTAGTGTTATCGGTGAGTGGAGCCAACGGAGTTCAGCGAAACAGCCAATAATAGAACAGAGTCAGAGACCAAACCATTTTGATTTTTGGTCTAGGCCCTAGCGTTTAAAGGGCGCCGGCTGTAAACGGCACACCAGCCACTTGTTCACTGCTACCATCTGGCCTGTGGAGAATCTACAGGTAGGACTATGGTATACCAATGCAATGCTGTATAGAGCACACACTTTAAAAAATCATTAAAAGATCATTTTTGTGACCAAAATTACTAATTTCCATATAGTTTTAATTTATTTTTCATTAGTAACTTGGGAATAATTTTTGTATTCACCAGAGCGCTCAAAAACTTGAATTTTGGGCATATTTTTGGGTACGCCCTCTATTGGTGGAAAGTAATATGGCAAGAAAATTTTCATTTTTTGATCTCTATTTTTAATTAAGAAAAAAATGATTTAAAGAATCAAATTTAAATAAGAGCCAAGTTGTATGAATAATAGGTGTAGGCACTCATTCAATGAACAAGGTTATAATATAACCTTGTTCTCAGTTATATCTCCATGTGTGACAAAATAAGGGTGGCAATGTTTGGCTTATTTTCTCTTTTTCTTTGGGGCAAATGCTTGATTTTTTTACACTGACAGCTTCCATTAGACCTGTTAATTCATACTGCTTGGCTCTTATTTAAATTTTATTCTTTATATCATTTATTCTTAATTAAAAATAGAGATAAAAAAATGAAAATTTTCTTACCATATTACTTTCCACCAATAGAGGGTGTACACAAAAATATGCCCAAAAGTCAAGTTTTTGAGTGCTCTGGTGAATACAAAAATTATTCCCACATTACTAATGATAAATGAATTGCAACTATATGGAAATTAGTAATTTTGGTCACAAAAGTGATATTTTAATGAATTTTTAAAGTGTGTGCTCTATACAGCATTGGCATACCATAGTCCTACCTATAGATTCTCCACAGGCCAGATGGTAACGTGGGTGTAGGCCTAATGGAAACTGTCAGTGTAAAAAAATCAAGCATTTGCCACAGAGAAAAAGAGAAAATAAGCCAAACATTGCCACCCTTATTTTGCCACACATGGAGATATAACTGAGAACAAGGTTATATAATTATAACCTTGTTCATTGAATGAGTGACACCAGCAAGCCACGCGAGCCGGGGCCAGGCAGGCAGCGGCCAGCGGCCAAGCCCATGATCATGATGATGAGCGCCAGGCGGATCCCGATCCGACTACTCAAGTCCGATAATTATCATAAAATCAATTTTAATTTGCAAATATAATACCTAATAAGTGATCTAGCGATGGAACACCCGTAGAAATAAGCAGTTGTCCATTATGGAGGGATGGCCTGGTTCCTCGCGCGGAAAAATTCTTAGATTTTCCACGTCTTTGAAAACTAGTTTTTGCTTCACAGGGCGCTGCCATTTTGTTTTTATTAGTTTCATCAAAGGCTAAATTATAAATCCCGACCCTACTTTAATATTTTTTAAATGAAATTAACAATATATCAGTTGAATAAAACATAATTGAATAATGATATATTGAATAAAAAATCAATAAAACATTAAATAATAATGATAGCTTGACTCAAATAATATTGAATCAAATGTAATTTCTTCACCCATTGTTTTTTAATTCATTAACCTGGAAAAATACTAGGCCTAATATTCGGATTTCTCTGCACTAGCACTGCATTGTACCCTCGGCCTCCGTCTGCGCTGCACAGCGCCTCAGGCTCAGTCATGACGACGACGTGATCGTGTCGGATCGTGAGCTTGAACTTGATGTCCGACTGACTGAGCATGAGCGATGAGTCTGAGTCACAGATGTCTACGTCTGTAGCTGTCGGTCTACTCTGAGCTGAAAAGTGAGAACTGAGAAGTGAGATCGTTACTAATACAACTGCCAAAAAAGGAGAAATTAACGTCATGGGTTCTCATTCTCAGGAAGAAAGCCATGTTCTGGAAATCATCGTTTCACATGGTAACTAATTTAAACTAAGGCAGTGTATACAGCCACACGCGTGTGTCTTTACCATCCAGCCACACGCGTGTGGTTATATCCAGAACACCTATCTGTGGATACCGCCACACGCCGCCAGTTATAACAGTAAAACACGTATAATGTAGGTCTAACCGTCTATATCACGATCAAAATAACTTCATTTCTTCATTAAATTCTTACATTCTAAACCCCTTTGATTTCTTTAAATCGTTTCAATTCATTCTCACCGTCTTCTTTCCTTGCTTTTCTTGTCTTATTACAAAAGGCCGCCTGTTAAATAGCAAATTTCCACACTTTTTCTACTTGTGTCGATTCTCTACTGACTCTAGGCTATGTGCGCGTACGTGCGTACGTACGAAACCCAAACTGTGTATGTCGCTGCGCTAACGCTGTATGGGTCTGCCACCGCGAAGGAAGCCAGAATTGACACAAGTAGAAAAAGAGAATTTGCTGTTAAACAGACGACCGTTTGTAACAAGACAAGAAAAGCAAGGAGAGAAGACGGTGAGAATGAAATTGAAACGATCTAAGGATATCAAAGGGGTTTAAAATGTAAGAATTTAATGAAGAAATGAGGTTATTTTTATCGTGATATAGACGGTCAGACCTACATACCGTACGTGTTTTACTGTTATTACTGGCGGCGTGTGGCGGTATCCACAGATAGGTGTTCTGGATATAACCACACGCGTGTGGCTGGATGGTAAAGACACACGCGTGTGGCTGTATACACTGCCTTAAACTTAATCTCTTGAGGACGCAATAATGTAGACAGCTGGCAGCCGTCTGTTTTTAATTTTTAGTTTTTAATTTTTTTTTTTGTTTCTCCTCATTACGCAGATGACAGATGGCTCGCTTTCGTGCAGCCACCCGTCATTACATGCATTAGGGGACTTACAATGCAAAATCCCCCTGTCAGCTCAGGGCTTTTCAATTTTTGTCTTTAATGAATCAAACTTTTGAAAATTAACGCGACCAAAATGCAAATTAGTATTTCCTCTTGGCATCAATTGCCAACAGGCTTATGGGCTTGATCAGACGAACTTTTGTTTATCTTGACAAAAATAACTTTGCACTGTTATATAAGTCGCTTGTCCGACCACAAGTTGAGTATGCCCATGCTGTGTGGAACCCTATACTGAAGAAACATATACATGCATTAGAGAACGTACAAAGAAGGGCAACAAAATTAGTCCCTGAATTAAGGAAGCTTTCTTATCCACAACGACTTAAATGGTTAAAAATCCCAACTCTGGCATATCGAAGGGTTAGGGGTGATATGATTGAAACATATAACAAGGCTCCACATTAACTTTTTTTGGTGGTGGCCCGTTCGGGCCACCAAAACCTTCAAATAATTTTTTTGGTGGCCCATTAGTAAAGTTTGGTGGCCCGAAAAATATAAAGAAAAACATTAATTAAAAATGAATAGGGCCTAAAACAAACTAAAATATTATGCAGTCACTACCACGTACCACTATTCTTTGTACATCTTGTATGTAAATCGTGCTTGCTGTTATACTACTTTGCTTATTTTGTGGTAATTCATAAAACCTACATTATGCAGGCCCCAAATCCAGTTTATTTTCTCTTTTCCAGCATATTATAGCAGGAGAAAATCACAGAAATGTGCTTCAGAATTAGAACAATGTGTAAAAGGGGGAAAAAAAAAATTAGAAGAGTATATTGAAAAAAAGAAAACAAAAATTGTAAAAATGAATAAGTGAAATAAAACAAAAGAAAAAATGAAGAAAGAAAAAACAAAGAAGAGGAAAAAAATTGAGAAAAAAAACAAAGAAAATGTAAGAAAAATGAAGAAGACAAAATTATCAAAAAATTGGGAAAATTATTATTATTCAATAGAAACATGTTCTTTAATCAGGCATATTCAATGGGAAGGGGTATAAATGGTTTAATCACTGTAAAAAAATGAAAGAAAAAATAAAACGGCAAAAGTTATCTGGAAAAAACAGTGAGAAAATTCCTTCCCTATATTTGACAAAATGATGGAAAAAATTCACATTTCATATCAATGAAATGCCTTCCCAAAGTATTTACTTCCTTAAGAGTGGTTTAAGAAGTCATTTATAAACAAGAAAGAAGCTGTCTATTCATTTTTGGCTAGAAGAGACACAGCGTCGAAATAAACCAAATATCAACATACATACAAATGCACATGTGGGACTGTGATGTACTCACCTATGTGTTTTATGTGTATTAATGCATTTGGAAATCGGTCTTTTTGAGTCAAAAGAGAGGTCATAATTCCTCCTTTTAATGCTTGCAAATAATCAGGTTTCAGTAATATGGACTGTAGAAGGGCATTTCATTGGTGTAAAATGTGACTTTGACGTAGATTTTCAAAGTTCTGGGGAAGATTTCTTAGCAGTAACATTTCGTATCGCAGCTCCCTGAGTCTGAATAGTCTGCAAGCGCACGCCGGCTAGCTGCAGTGGTTTCATGCATGCATGCGCAAAGCTCACCCAGACAGTGAATAATAGTTACTGTATGCTAGCTTTAGGCCTACATACTGTCACGACTATGCAATCTTTGTGTGTGTGTATTTGTGTGAAGATTAACAAAAAAGGCGCATGACGAATTTTCTTGCAATTTGAACTGTAGTAAGATGATAAATGCATGCAAAATCAGGAGAAAAATTGCGCTGCTTTGAAAATTATTGGTTGCCCGATTCGGGCCACCAAAACTTAACATTTTTTAATAATGGTTGCCCGAGATGATTTTTTGGTGGCCCGCTAATGTCGAGCCTTGCATATAAACACTTTAATAGTTATGATCAATCAATGTACAAAACTTAATCTAGAAGAAAAATATAGTGAACATACCAGGGGTCACAGTAAAAAATTGTTCATACCAAGGACAAAGACCCAAAAATATAGGAATTCTTTTTATGTTAGAATACGTAAGACATGGAACAGCCTAAGTAATGATGTTGTCACTGCCCCAAGTGTGCACAGTTTTGAAGCTGCCCTGGATAGATGCTGGAAAAATGAGCCAATAAAATATGACTACGAAAGCCCTGTTCCCGGAAGTGAGCCAGCCATCTTGAGGAGGAAAAACCTAGAACTGAATACAGAGGCATAACATGCCTACATTCAGAAACTTCCCTAGGTATCCCTAGGTAAAAAAACTGGGGAAAAAATCAAGTTAAAAGGAACAAAAACAGTGACTTACATCTGCTGTCACGCAACTTCACTTCCATGTTTTATCCAAACTTAGACACTAAGGCTAAACGTATGATATGGTCATTGAGTCCCTTGTACAGATCGCACTAGAACTTCGGTCTCTGTATTTGGTGAGTGAAGCCAACGGAGTTCAGCTGAGCTGAACAACCAACATTAACAGAGACCAAAGCTTTTGGTCTAGCAATGATGCTGACTTTTAAAATCTGTCAGGATTTTATGATATAAGTCATCATCATTGCATCAAGATTAAACTTAACTGCCCTTCGTGCAAGCTTGTAAATAGGTTCCACTCTAACCCAGGGGCCTGTTGCATGATGAGATGAGCGATACGTAGGAACGTTCTAGGACTATTCTTCCGAGATAGGAAGATTGGCGACAAATCACTTGGTCCTTTGCGTTTCACAAAGGCAATTTTGTCTTCCAAGTCTGCGTTTGATATCGATAGTTTTGGAAAAATATTGTTTTATTTGTTACTGATTGTAGGATTGATGTATGGAGCTTACTTTATGAGGTAAAAGGAGTTAAAAACTTTATAGATTCACAAAAAAACTGGATAAAATTGAAATTTTCATTATTTCCCTTATTTAAAACATTGTGTTTTTTTAGAGACACCTTTCATTGATATTTCAACGAAAGATACCCTTGTCTGACATAAAAATTGATGCAACTAAGTAATTTCAACCTTGTTTTAGTTAAATATACTGATTTTTTATGCTTATTTATAGTGATAATTTTGCAAAATTATACTTTAAATGTTATTTGTTGAGGTAAAAATATGGTTTGAGTGGAGTAAACAAAATCAACGTGTCTGATTGTTTGAGACTAAAAAGAAAAATATGAGAGGATGCATGTGAAAAATTGAATTTATTTATTTTATTTGTCAGATTTAATGCAAGAAATACAAATGTGAGTGTTTAGAGCATAAACATACCTTTGCATGATGAGTAATTGAATAGAAGCAAAACATGAAAATTGTTGCAAACATGTCTAAGTGGGTAAAGTATTGCCTTGCAATAATAAAAAACATAGAAAATTGTGTGAAATCAATCCGCGGAACAATGTTGAAAATGAATACGATCATAAACGTTAGTCATAAGATTTAAGAACATATGTATATTCAACATTTCAAAGTTAAGGAGTCGAGACTACATTGCTTTAACATGACATAGGGGCCAATAGGACCTACCCTATGATTTAAAATGCGCCTCTTCGTATGGACTTTCCAAAATCTTTTCTTAAATTATTGGTAATTTGGTACAATGAACATATCTTCATAATTTGTAATGATTGTGATGTATTTGTAAGCTATTAGGCCTAATAATTATTTTGTTACTGCTGATTTTTTTTTCATCATCTAAAGTTACAGCACAAATTCATCAATTAGTTTTCTCTGATAAAAATTAATCTCAGCAAAAAAATAATAGTTGTCATTTTGAAAATGAAATAAAAGTAAATAAATGATTTAGCATGTTTAAACATCCTAGTTTTGTATGGTGTTTTTTTTTTTGCTGAACGTTATAAACACGTTTTTTACAGGAGTCGACCGTGCTTTCTTTGAAAATTTTAATAAAGTATTTCTTGATTATGTTGCACATTGAACATGAGATGCTCCCAACTGGAAATGAACGATCCCAACAATATCAGGGAGGAAGCATAGCTCAGTCGGTTAGATCTGTAGCACATGTTTTGGATAAGATCGTAGATCTCAACGTGAGGGGTGCAGTTGAAGGCTCAAAACCCATACCCATAATTTAAATTTAAAAGTCATTTTGGCTAAAAAGATAACCATTAGGGAGTTTCATCCAAATAGGGCCTATGTTTAAGGGTGGGTTTAAGAATTCATCCAACAGATAGCTTTGAATTTCCATTCAAAAATTCATTTTGTTTTCTCTTTCCCTGTACTTGGGACTGATGGGAGGAAAAAAGACTCACAGCAAAGATGTAAGTCGCGAAAAAACTCCTGAAACGCATAAAACTGCCCTCAAAAAGCACCAAACCAAAACATCTATATAGGAAGGCAATTCCTGAAAATAATGAAATTGATGGTAAACTTGCAATGTACAGAAAAATCCCAAACTCAGGACATTTTTGAAAACTTCCATCTCTGATAAAAGAATAAACCAGAGAATAACCAGCTCTCCCTCTTACTGTTATTGTACAGGATATACTACAGCGGATGGTTTCCAACATTTTGATCCCAGATTTGCAGGAATATGTGCACCTAAGACTTTGGAGAAGAATATGGAGCCATGTTTAGGGCCAGTATCTATAAATTAAATAATCAGACACGTTGATTTTGTTTACTCCACTCAAACCATATTTTTACCTCAACAAATAACATTTAAAGTATAATTTTGCAAAATTATCACTATAAATAAGCATTTAAAAAATATTTAAATATACTGATTTTTTATGCTTATTTATAGTGATAATTTTGCAAAATTATACTTTAAATGTTATTTGTTGAGGTAAAAATATGGTTTGAGTGGAGTAAACAAAATCAACGTGTCTGATTGTTTGAGACTAAAAAGAAAAATATGAGAGGATGCATGTGAAAAATTGAATTTATTTATTTTATTTGTCAGATTTAATGCAAGAAATACAAATGTGAGTGTTTAGAGCATAAACATACCTTTGCATGATGAGTAATTGAATAGAAGCAAAACATGAAAATTGTTGCAAACATGTCTAAGTGGGTAAAGTATTGCCTTGCAATAATAAAAAACATAGAAAATTGTGTGAAATCAATCTGCGGAACAATGTTGAAAATGAATACGATCATAAACGTTAGTCATAAGATTTAAGAACATATGTATATTCAACATTTCAAAGTTAAGGAGTCGAGACTACATTGCTTTAACATGACATAGGGGCCAATAGGACCTACCCTATGATTTAAAATGCGCCTCTTCGTATGGACTTTCCAAAATCTTTTCTTAAATTATTGGTAATTTGGTACAATGAACATATCTTCATAATTTGTAATGATTGTGATGTATTTGTAAGCTATTAGGCCTAATAATTATTTTGTTACTGCTGATTTTTTTTTCATCATCTAAAGTTACAGCACAAATTCATCAATTAGTTTTCTCTGATAAAAATTAATCTCAGCAAAAAAATAATAGTTGTCATTTTGAAAATGAAATAAAAGTAAATAAATGATTTAGCATGTTTAAACATCCTAGTTTTGTATGGTGTTTTTTTTTTTGCTGAACGTTATAAACACGTTTTTTACAGGAGTCGACCGTGCTTTCTTTGAAAATTTTAATAAAGTATTTCTTGATTATGTTGCACATTGAACATGAGATGCTCCCAACTGGAAATGAACGATCCCAACAATATCAGGGAGGAAGCATAGCTCAGTCGGTTAGATCTGTAGCACATGTTTTGGATAAGATCGTAGATCTCAACGTGAGGGGTGCAGTTGAAGGCTCAAAACCCATACCCATAATTTAAATTTAAAAGTCATTTTGGCTAAAAAGATAACCATTAGGGAGTTTCATCCAAATAGGGCCTATGTTTAAGGGTGGGTTTAAGAATTCATCCAACAGATAGCTTTGAATTTCCATTCAAAAATTCATTTTGTTTTCTCTTTCCCTGTACTTGGGACTGATGGGAGGAAAAAAGACTCACAGCAAAGATGTAAGTCGCGAAAAAACTCCTGAAACGCATAAAACTGCCCTCAAAAAGCACCAAACCAAAACATCTATATAGGAAGGCAATTCCTGAAAATAATGAAATTGATGGTAAACTTGCAATGTACAGAAAAATCCCAAACTCAGGAAATTTTTGAAAACTTCCATCTCTGATAAAAGAATAAACCAGAGAATAACCAGCTCTCCCTCTTACTGTTATTGTACAGGATATGGGTCATTCCACGGGGTTGGGGCAACAGCACTTTTTTGTGTTCCTTATGAATTGTTAGCTTTATCCTGAAAATGTGTTTGGTGTTTTGATGTTGCAATGTGGTTTTGTTGGAAGGCAGTTATGTAAGCAATTACTTGATGCAGAAATAAAAATGTTGAACTGCAAGTATTATTGATGGTGAGACTTTAAATGATGATGTCCAGACTCTTTTTTGGGGTACCAAGTGTGACATCCAAAATGGTCATTTTCAGTTGAAGATATCTAATCAAAAGATAGACTTAGTCAAATTCAAATGGCCATAATTGATAAAGCAACATTTGTTTAATAACAAAACAGTAATGGGATAGCAAATGAAAAGAGACTTCATATCATAAATCATTCCTACAAATCGGCATACCACCGTTACATGCGATGTCCTCGTTTATTTTTTCTGTAACGGCGGTAATGTGGTTTATATCTAAAAATCAGAAATCATTTTTTCCAAAATTATGTGTCAGAAATAAAGGGCAGGAAGTAAGCAACTGTTAATCAAAAGATTAGCTTTGAAAACCTATGGTAATGTCATCTAAATTAATCGAGAGTCGCCGATGTTTTGGGCGATGTCCGGGCCAAATTTGTAACGGTGGATCACATTTCATCGCGTATGTAAGAAGGAGACACCGGAGAAGAGACCGTCGTTGTATCAGACGGACGGGTTGTTAGCCGAAATCACCATGCACATGAACAGCTATGATAGCGGGTGTTTTGAAGCATTGCAATTGGGAATATTCCTGCAATGTCTGTGTAACGGTGGATTGGATATCCACGATGTTTTCCCTTTCAAAGCGACGTAAGTACGGAGATTTATCCCGATACTCGTATTTTGAAACTAGTTAAACCATATCTTTAAAATATGGAACTGTATTACCATGCAGAAAGTGTTTTTAAGTTTGAAAAATCTCGCTAATTTTCCATCATCTTTCACTTCGGTCCCACATGTAGCTTCTCGTGTAAGTGAAATATGTGATTGAGACATTGCCGTGTTTGTTCCAGATTTGCTGAATGGTTCCAAAGAAAATAATGCTTTTATTACAGTGATTCCGTGCAAACATGTTTTGAATGGTAGCTGACATGATTCAATCGTAATTTAGTTGATTTTTTTACACAAAAATATGTTGATTCAATAGGCCAATGGATACTCAGAAACAGCTCTTTCACTGATGATCATGACGGTGACATCTCAAATTTGGTACAAATTTTCTCCTTGTTTAAATTGGCTCCTACTGATTCTAGGTAATATGGGTATTAAAGACCTGATGATCAAATTTGAATTTGCAAAAAAAATGAGAATTTAGAACCAGTGGCGGCGCCACGGGGGAGGCAGACCCCCCCCCCCCCAAAAAAAAAAAAAAATTTTTTTTTTTTTTGCTCGTCAGCTGATCCCAGCCCGAAAGGAGGGGGGAGGGGCAAAATAATTTTTCTGTTACTACCCCCCCTACACATAGTAGATGGGCTTTGTGTATGATGAAGCATGGGAATAATTCAATTACTAGTAATTCTTAGCTATAGGCTTAACCTTCCCAAAACTTTTCATCTTGTTGAATGTTGGTATACTTTTCAGCACTCATTCTTTTTCCCTCAGTTCTTTCTCCGTTTTTTCAATTGTATATTTTTATTTCTATATATTCAGTTGTTAAGGATTTTTTTCAACCGTATTTTAATTTATATTTATTCAATTGTTAGGAGAGGGGGTGGGTATTTGTTTTATCAGAAAGCAAAAGCCTTTGTGATTGTTTTCAATGTGATTTTTTTTATTGCAATATAACGACATTTTAAAAACATGTACAAGCGAAGAAAAGAAAAAGTGACACAATCGAGTTTGTTTCACAAGAGTTTATTTGCTGTATCAGAAGGTAAATTGCAGATTTGAATTCCATTAATTCATTTAATTCCAATAAAACAAATATATTATGTAATTGCTTGAACAATTAAACTTCATAGTTGAAAATTAAATAGGATGGTCATACAAAACTAAATGGAATTGTCGAGATAACCACCCTTGATTATAATGCAGAATAAAATTAGATTAAATTCATCCATTGAGAAACGAAATTAAAGTAAAGATAATTTATGAAAAGGTACCGGTAATGGGCAAGTAATTGTATTGTGAAAACAAAGTAGAACACAAGAAAGCAAATACAGAAACCTTGTATAAAACAACTTTATATTTAATTTATGAACTAGGAAATGATGAATTCTAATTGCTATGAAAAAAATACAAAGTGAGGGTGTATTTTGCAAGAACAGATCAGATTCCTTGTCATTGCCCTAGTAATCCACCCCCCTTACTTTAATGAGAAAATGTCAAGACATGTACATGAGTAAATGATTTCATATAATAATATAAAATATCGTGGAAACAATCCAGCAAGTTTTGTTGATTAAAATGTAATAATTTGAATTGTGTAAAAAAATAGTCAAACTTCCAAATACTATTTTTCTCAAATAACTACAGGTAGCCTCTGTTGAAGGTAAAAATGTATATCTTCAGTACATGAAGTGTCAATCTGGTGACCTGTACTCCTGGCCTGATGGCAAGGCACAATTCTACCTCTATCTATTTTGTGACATTGACAGAGTCCTCTTCCACACAGTTGTCATTGGGTCACCGATCATCTTGAAGTTCATAAACTTGTAACCTGAATGCAGAGAGAAATATTGCATGTTATTTCTTATTGTCAGGTTTAGTGTACAGTGTAATACTTTTTTTGCATTTGCCAGTAAGAAGTTTACCATAGAGTTTTTAACCAAAGGAAAAGATTGTAGTTTGCAGTGTTATTCTTGAACATTTATTAGAATAGCTTAGTAGAAATAATACATTTTACTTTCTTGTTCACAACTCTATGTTCAAACAACAGGTGTAAGTTTTTTATTCAATTTGTCCACTAAGTACTTTACAATTGTCCTTTTGGCATGCTGGAACTTACTGTTTTATCCAATGCATTTATTCCAGTGAAGACATGATTATATTTTAATTAATGTCACTTAGAACTACATTACCATGTAACTGAGGTAAAATAAGTTACATGTAGAGTAAACAAATTGAACAAGTTATATGTGTAAGGTATTAATGCATTGTCCATGAATTGCATGCCAACTTTGTGTTGTTTTGTCTTGAAAAACCATACATGTAGCTTAGAAGAACTAAACTAGTACCTTTTCCCTACATCTTTTTCACCCGAGTATTGTATCAAAGGTACCAAAATTATAATCGTGTACATGTATGAATAAAAAAAAAACATTTTACCTGTTCATTGATGCATTTTAGAAGCTTGCCTGTAGATGTTGTATTTCTACACTTGAGTAAGATGAGTTAACTCGCATTAGTGTGTTGATACTAAAAGAATGGCAAGTACATGTAATACTATTCAATATGATCATTACAAGGACATGATGTCCATGTAACGGAGGTATGTACATTTGAAAGTAATACCGTGAAGGAGATATTTTAAAGTAATAAAGATTTGGAGATCATAAGCTAGCACTCTTTTGTTTTTTTCCGCTTTAGACAGAAACATTTGTTTCCAGAGATAGACGGAAGTGGAACCTTGAGGATTACCTTAGTATTATTTTAAATATAAATTTATCAATAATTTTGTACATTTTTCCTTGTTTAAACTCTAATTTAAATTGCTTTTATTTGCAAAGAATTTGACATGAAAAATGTTTTTTAGTATAATCAATTGATCTTGTGCAAATATTCTAAGGCATGAAGTGGAATTTGGTGTTTAATGGCCATTAATGGACCTTAACTTAGCAATGCTTCAAAGTATACCTCTGTTACTGAGACATGATGTCCATGTAACGGTCGTATGTACATTTGAAAGTAATATCTTGAAGGAGTTATTTTAAAGTAAAAAGAATTGGAGATCATAAGATAGCACTGTTTTGTTTTTTCCATTTAGGCAGAAACGTAAATGTTTCCAGAGGTAGACGGAAGTGGAAACTTGAGGATTATCGTAGTATGATTTTAAATATAATTTGTCAATAATTTTGTACATTTTTCCTTGTTTAAATTCTAATTTAATTTGCTTTTATTTGCAAAGAATTTGACATGCAAAATGTTTTTCTTTAGTGTAATCAATTGATCTTGTGCAAATATTCTAAGGCATGAAGTGGAATTTGGTGCGTAATGGCCATTAATGGACATTAACTTAACATTGCTTCTAAGTATACCTCTGTTACTGAGACATGATGTCCATGTAACGGTGGTAACACCAAAAATAGAAGGTTATGCCAGAAAGAGTAGTTTATTTTTTCCAAAGAGAATATTCCATTCTGTTGAGGCATGTTTTCTCAACTATTTAGTTCTACATGCCATCATAAATTCAATTTTCTAGACTGGTGAGAAAAAAGAACGACACAGAACATGGCACTGGTATACACACAGAGCATCAAGTTCCATTTATTGATGCTAAATCTTTCAAAATATATATGCCATGTTGAAAAGTGTGGAATAAAATGACTAACAATGTTGTTAGCAAAATATTTATCAAGAGTAATGGAGATCAACCCCTTTATTTTGACAGTGGGAGAGCATAGTCTTAGTAAGGATGATAAATGATGTCCATGTAACGGTGGTATTTTGTCAAATCTTATTTCTCAGTTTACTCTAATATGCAGGGTGGTATGAAATGCCTGTAAGTGGATTTAGTTGAAGGATTGTCCCATGAAACATATAAGAAATAAAACATTTCATTTATTACATTTCTATTTTTTGACCCTGATGTCACAATTTTTGCCCCAACCCCATGGAATGACCCATATACTACAGCGGATGGTTTCCAACATTTTGATCCCAGATTTGCAGGAATATTTGCACCTAAGACTTTGGAGGAGAATATGGAGCCATGTTTAGGGCCAGTATCTATAAATTGGTGCCATGTTTAAGGATTTTCCATCATAAAACCATACCCCATGTTTAAGGATTTCTCCCAAATAGGATTGCAGCATAATTCACATCCCTGTATGCCTTATTTTGTGAGTACCCCCCCCCCCCCGGACAACTTCTAGAATACACATAAAGCACTCTTGATAGTAAGATTGTAAAAAGTATAAAAAGGCATTGCCAGTAGCAAATTTGATCTGTTTTCAGAGAGGAATAACTAGGTTGTTAGAAGGTGAAAAATAAGTTATACTTTTTGGACATAAACCTTCAAATGAATAATGTTTCATATTAAAATAACTTTCTAATTGCAGGGCCACATAAACATTCTTTGAATCTTGGAACTAAGGCTACCATCGGTGATCTTGGTATGAAACTGGAAGAATTAACTGGAGTTCCTGTTGCTGGTCAGAAGATCATTAATAGAGGTCTGAAAAATTAATTGATGAAATCTGGGTATTTAGAGGGGTGTGGCTCTATTAAACTTGGAGTCACTTCCATTAAAAGAGTAGACAACATCTGAGGGGGGGGGTAGGCGTGGATTGCAAATAGAGTGTCAATACTGAATCATTATACAGGACCTGCTGTGAGAACCCATGAATAGAAAATCTCAGATGTTGTCCACTCTTTATACCATGGTCACATTTGGTCTACGGCGGCCGTACGGCGAGTCGAAAACAGCCGTTTGAACATTTTTTGTATCAACTACACATAGGGGTTTGGATCAAAATTAATAAAACGGCTGTTTTCGACTTGCCGTACGGTCGCCGTAGAGCAAATGTGACCATGGTTTTAATAGGAATGACTCCTTCTGCCCTCACAACTGCTACACCAAAAAGGGAGAATTATGGCCATAAAAATATGGTGTTCAATTAATAAGCTTACTACTCTTTTGTTGTTAATCTACGTCGGGAACAGTGCCACAGTGATTTCATTTGTTTTCCTCAATGGAATATTGGGGGAGTCTAACTGCCCAAGACCTCTCTTTTACAATATTCTTCTTCCTGTTTGTGTCTGCTTTATCTTTCATTTATTATTATTTTTTTTTTTCAATTCTTGAAAAATGGGGTAGGTGTCAGCCTGCCTAACTTCCTTTGGACACGACCTAATTTGTGCACTCTTGAGATAATCATCTTTGATAATTCATCTTTAGGTAGAACTCTTGCAAACCATGACCAACAGGTAACAGAGGCTGGTATCAAGCATGGAAGCAAGCTCATGCTCATCGGTAAAAAGGTATGATTATAATCTCCTGTCCTACCTAGCTTGCAAATAAATAACCCTGAGTGATAGTTGTTAGCCTTGCAACATTTAGGCTGAACCGTTACAAACACATTCAAATATTTGAATATATAACAGGGTCCAGGGTTCAAATCCCACCACAGCAGTAGCGTCCTTTGGCAAGGCGTTTATCTACATTTGCCACTCTCGACCCAGGTGTAGTAAATGGGTACCCGGTAGGAAGGAATTCCTTGAATGCTTGATGCGCCCGATCAGGGTAGCCGTGCTAAAGCCTGGGTAATAGTATGCAGCGCTTAGAAACATTTGTATTAAGTGCTATATAAAAAATTGCATATTATTTTTATTATTATTATAACAGAGTGACAAAACACTAGTCAAAATAATAATAATAATAATAATAATAGGCATTTATATAGCGCCATCTATCTACAAATATTCTATTCCGAGGCGCGTTGTTATTATTATTACCCCGGCTTTAGCTCGAGCTGCCTCTCAGCGCTCATGCATTCAAGGAATTAATAATAGCTGTCAATTATGGAAGATGGTACATTCCTCTTACAATGTAATGCCCATTTCACTATGGTTATGTAAAAATCACTTTTATTCTACGCATATTTGTAAACTTATAGATTTTTAGATATCTATGTCATCACTCTTATTTAATTTCTGGTACATAAAATTTTAGATATTAATACACCAATGAATGTTATGGAAAAAGCTTTGATGAGGGACAAGGGCAGATCAAGGATTTCATTTGGGTGAGGCAAAAAAGCACTCCTATTATCAAATGTCTCCTCAAAAAGTTGGACGAGGTGGGGATTGTTTATAAATGATTACCGGTACTTTAGTTTTAGAATGAAAAAGAACGACTGTGTAAATAGTATATGTCATTTCTAAGAAATAAAGATTTTTTATATATGTCCAGTAAGAATTTTGGTCAGCATGAATCAGCAGTCATAATTCCCAGACTATTCCCTCATTTTGTTACAATTTGACATTAATCATTAACAGTTCAATCCAGAGGAGGATGATAACTACAAGCAGATTGTTGAGGTGGAGAAAAGGATTGTAGCATTAGCAAAGAAACAGATTGAAATATCAGAAGAAATAACCGGTGTGCAAAATGTAAGTCAACAATTTATCTTTTTATATGCCCGCCTGGCGATGGGTCAGGACGTTAGTATCACGTTCAGTGTCCGTTCGTCTGTTAACTTTTCCTTGTAAATGTAATAATTTTAGTTTAACTTAACCTATGCTCTTATAATTTGGTGTTTATGATACTAGCATCGATCCCAGGAAGCCTATTGATTTTGAGGTCTGAAGTTAAGATCATTGTAAAGTGTTTTCATCTTGCCCTTCTGAAGTCCTTGTTAACACGATTTAAAGGTCAAGTCCACCTCAGAAAAAATGTTGATATGAATCAATAGAGAAAAATCAGACAAGCACAATGCTGAAAATTTCATCAAAATCGGACGTAAAATAAGAAAGTTATGACATTTCAAAGTTTCGCTTATTTTTAAAAAAATAGTTATATGAACTAGCCAGTTACATCCAAATGAGAGAGTCGATGATGTCACTCACTCACTATTTCTTTTGTTTTTTATTGTTTGAATTATACAATTCCAATTATACAATTTCAATTTTTACGAATTTGACGATTAGGACCTCTTGCCTGAAGCACAAAATGTTTAAATAATGGAATTCCACATGTTCAGGGAGGAACGAAACTTCATTTCTCATGACAATGATGAGAAAATAAAAATATTTCAGATTTCATATAATAAAATACAAAAGAAATAGTGAGTGATGTCATCAGTTCTTTCATTTGCATACCGACCGAGTTGTGCATATAACTGTTTTGTGAAATGAAGCGAAAATTTAAAATGTCATAACTTTCTTATTTTACATCCAATTTTGATGAAATTTTCAGTGTTATGCTTGTTGAATTTTTCTCTTTTTATTCAAATCAAGTTTTTGTTGGTGGACTTGTCCTTTTAATCTAGGCTCGTATAATTTGTTGTGTACATGTATGATACTAGCATAGATCCCAGGAATTCCATTCATTTTGAGGTCAGAAGGTCAAAGGTGAAGTTCGCCGTCTTCCATTTTTCTTTCATGACCATTAACTCCATTTTCCGCATTACAGGTGGGCGTATTATGTGCTGGCCTTAGCGACACTCTTGTTAATTTTTAACTTGACCACTCAGGATGACATTAACTAGGGATGTGATATCTAATACATGATATTGAATAGTGATATCATGTTTCCATGGTTCATTATTAAACTTGAGCACATGAGCTATCAAAGTCGCCCTCATATTTGTTGCATGTATGAGGTTCAGGAGGGTTATAATGTGTACCAACCTTGCAGAAAGAAGAGGCTAAATAAAGCCAATACCAATTTAAACAGATTAGGCTATATGAAACCTTTGATATTATGAAAACCTTCATGTTTTAATTGAAAATTTTCACACAACATTCACCCAAAATAGGCACAAAATCTTTCAATTTCACTTTTTAAAATGCAAAAGCGCCCCAATGACAAGCTCATTGACATTTCAATTGAATTGAAATTGACATTCAAGTTTTGTCAAGAATTGTACACATATGACCTTGTGCTGAACTCCATTTTCAATGGGAGCAAGTTGCTTATCAAACCAAAGATTGTGGGTTTGATTTCACCCTACACTGTATGTGAATGACTGAAACTACTGATAATGTCCTCCTCCCTTGTTTCATTGACACAGACAATCTGGTGCTAAGTATTCTGTGATAGGATATTAAATGGAGGGCCCTTGTAGATGAGAATCACCACCTTGGCATGTTAAGAACCCATTGCACTCTTCGTTAGAGGAGAGACCCCTGGGTCAAGGTTATTCCACTTCAACTTTCCCAATTAATGTTTGTATCTCAGCATTGAATAATAGCAATGCATATTGAGTGTTAAAATGCACCAAGGAAGATTAAGTCTCTTTGAACTGTTTCACTGACATACTTTCTCTGAGTGTATTACATACAAGGATTTCAGTAGCTATTAACAGCTGTCAATGAAATTCACTGAGGATTTAATGCATGAAATAATAATGATTATACTTGCTTATATAGCGCTTAATACTTACTTTGTCAGAAGTCTCTAAGCGCTCTACAGTATATGCAGCATAATTACCCTGGCTTTAGCTCCCCAATCTTGAATCCTCTTATGTTTTGGCATGCACACACACTGAATTTGAGCCAATCTATGCAAATGCAAGCAATGCATGCAAACAATATGCACTTTACACTTTATTCTAATGCGCTTAACAAAATAGAGTACAGATTTAAACTGTTTTGAATGTGGGCCTCCATGTTTGTTAATGTTCTTTTTATGGCATATTTCAGTAAAAAAGCATTGTATGTCTCATTGAATCATGCATATATGTATAGCAACAGTTAAAAACAAAATGCTAGATTTATATAGCACTTTTTGCCTTAGGATACAAAGCCCAACTATTACCCTGGCTTTAGCTGCATTACCCATGTAGACACTAAAGCTTTCGAGGAATTTCTACCTACCAGGTACCCATCACCTCACCTGGGTTGAGTGCAGCATAAAATGGGTAAAATTCTTGCAGAAGGAAAGCATGCCATGATTGGGAATGGAATCTTCAGATTGAAAGTCAAGAGTCATAACCACTAGACCACAATTTCCCCACAAATATATATATATATAGAGTCAGTTGTAGTCTTGAATCAATGCACTTACCTTTTTTTTCAACAGGGTTATCTACAGAAGGATTTAGAAAAAGATTCTTTGTCCAGGCTGTGTAAGAGATTAGCATCTTGTCATGAGGAGTATGTGCGATTTCTTGAGAAATTAGATTCCTTGGTAAGCATGTATTTTTTAAGAAAGAAATTTTTTTTTTTTTTTTTTTTAAGTATATGCAATTTTAGTAAGAGCTCGGATAAATAGGAAATTGTAAGAAATTAAAGCAATTTTTAGGAGTATAAGATTCAGTGGGATTTGCCCATGTGGCCAAGGATTATGTTTTGATATACTAATTATTTTCTGCTCAGCCTAATTTTTATATTTGCTGTGAAGATGAGGCGACATGGAAAATTTTGATGTAGACACACGTATGTGAAACTCGTCCTTGTGGATTGTCTCCAATATACCTCCCATCACCCAATTACACAAAATAATGTTCAAACTAGCTACTTTTCTAATTTAGTTATAGATGGGGTAGAAACAAACCTTACAATTGAATGACATATATTAATAGACATTTATAAAGCACTGTCTGACACTCTACAAATATTATATTCTGAAACGCACAAAAAATAAGAAATATTAGCAAGTTTGAATGAGTGTCATATTATTAGTGTCAAAAGTTTATGTATTTTATGTAATAATGTCTTTTATGTTGTCTAACTTACATTTAATCCTCTCTCTCTCTCCTATCTAGGATCTAGGAACATGTAACCAATCAATACGCAGGAAGAGAAAGGATGTCATTAAAGATATTCAAAGTCAACTAGACTCCAATGATTCCTTGAGTTCAACCATTGACAAACTACAAAACACCAGTAACAGCTGATCTACACTAATGGGTCTACATGTATAGTGTAAAGTGAATCCAAGAACATCCAAAGACAGTTGGTCTTTATGACCAGGTGGTCAGGTTCTTTTTATTCATGTTTAAATGGAAGGAATAAGGTGGTCCTTCTAAACACATGGTCACTAAATCAGGTTTGTCTGTATATTCTCAGGGCTGCATCATATTTTAAGTGTATATATCTCAAGGAGGAGAATGTCAGGTGACATTGTCAGGTGATCAGTCATATGACAGTCTATTACGATCTTATGGATGAGGAGACCCAAGTGCAAATTTGTAAATCAGATGCCTTTCTCCAAAATTAGCAAAAATTTTGCTCTAAAGGCGCTACATCCATATTTGAGAACTGTTTCCTTGCATTACCCACGGATGGCCACGGATCGAGATTTTGGCTGGCACATTTTGTTTATCCTTGTATTTTGCCACCTGGAATAATGGATTCAAGATCAGATTAGAGTGTCCTCCACAGATTACATTGCATCTTGAAATCACAACAAATTAGATCATCTGAGCATAAATAACATCTTGCTTTGTATAACATGGCAAGTTTAGTCAGTAATTTTAACTGCATCGTGATATGAATGATGAGAGGGCAATATCCTCGATTCTAAAACATCAAAACTTTTGACAACATAATCCATTCCAGCCTTGAACTTTGTTTGTTATCCTTATATTTCCACCACATATCGCTACCCACAAAATTATTAAGGTCTAACCGAGAATCACTCAATGAAGAAAATGATAAAAAACTTTGTTCTTTTCTTCTGACAAATTGATCCCCAGCCCTATGATACACAATACAGTCATGATCACTATTGAAAATACGTCTCCTGGTTTTAAATTATACAAAATTTGGAAAAGAGATTCCTGATCTTTGTGATAGTTTGGAACGTAAATATGACGTACTTGAAGTGAATAATTATAAGTGTAGCAAACAGCTGATACAAAAAGTCTTTAAGGATTATTATGAACTTGTGAAATGTTTGATGCAAACTGAAATGAAAAAGGTATTGCCACTCCCGTTCCCCGGGAGGACAGAAATTGGGAGGGAGAATACTGATCATTTCCATAATAATTTGAATGATATATAGTCAGGATCTGACAAATATGTTTCTTGCAAGTGAATGATGTCAAGTTTTAAAATGTATAACAAAGCAATCAAGGTCCTGGGTTTTGGGTCACGTAGACCATGGACATTGAAAGTTATTGTAGATGTAATCATTGTATTCATTGTCATGTAGTGTTATAGAAGAAAAGGGCACTCAAATGCATAAAGGGCTAAGGACCATTAACTTTTCTCTGTTTTCCTTTTAAGAAACTGACGTTATTTAATTCCTCGTCACAAAGGGTGCCTTTTCTTGGTTTCCTTATCTTTAGAGAGTGGATATAGGAAACCGGGCTATGCTTACCTAGTACCTTTAAGTGCTGCCCACTGCCTCTTCTTCATCTCCTAACTCATTTTATCCAAGTCACTTGATTCCATTAGTTGTCATCAAAGGTCAACTTTTGACGCTTGTGATTCAGATTGAAACTTATTTTCTGCTGTCTATATTATCTCTTTAAATAGGAGATAGTTCTCTAGTTGGCTTGAGGTCAATAGAGTACCGAAGCAATGACGTCAGTTGCCATGGTGTCATGGCAGCCTGGTTCTAACAAATGAACCTGCCAAATGAAAGCATGTGTTTCTCATAGGAGAAAATGGCTGCTATCGGAATTTGATTGCTTGCATCCCATTTTTCAGATGAGCCAAAGTCATACAAATGTGTACAGACAATCGTCAGTTGCGACTCTGTTTAGAACCAGCCCGCCATGACACCATGGCAACTGACATCACACTTCGGTGCTCTACAGGCCCTTCTCACATGGAGCATTGTGGCCCAGTGGATTAGTCTCCGGACTTTGAAGCAGAGGTTTGTGGGTTCGAATCCCAGCCATGGCATAGTTTCCTTCGGCAAGAAATGTATCCTCATTGTGCTGTACTCGACCCAGATGAGGTGAATGGGTACCCGGTAGGATTTATTCCTTGAATGCTTTAGCGCCTATTAATATGGCGGCTTAGCTACAGCCGGGGTAATAATATGATACCAAGTATCAAAGCGTAGTTGAGTATATGTAAATAGTAACTGTGCTATACAGTGCATATCAAAAAAAAGTTTACACTTAGAAAAAATCCTGTAAAATTATATATTTGTAATATCCTGACAACCCACATTTTAGCATTGGTACAGATCCATTTAAGCAAATGACGATATAACTGTCGAAAAATATTTCCGCTTGAGTGAGCACCACTTTTTAAAAGTTGGTGAAAAATGATTTGCGCAGAACTTTAAAATAGTTATGCGAATAAAAGTAGACCTTAATCATGAAGAATACGTGGAAATTAGCAAGTAAAATTGATATGAAGATATCTTTTACCTTTTTAAACTTGTTTCCTTGCCCAAAACACTTCGACGAGTGCATTGCGCCCCATCCCACTCTCCCAAACACCAAGTCCATGGTGACGATATTTACTTTACACTAAGCTGTGATTTACATGAAATGGCTTAGGCTTGATTTTTATGTTGTTAATCATTGCCAAGCTTGGGAAAAGTGTAGAGAAACAAGTATTAAATGAAAATGAAATGTAAACCAACTTTAAATGATAAAAACTTAGTGAAAAATGCTGGAGATGTCTGATATAAACTTTTGTTCAGATTCAGTTATGTCCTCAGATCCAGCTGGCACAAAAAGAGTAAAGGTTGTGCTTACTAAGTGTTGAAATCTCAAATTTGGGCGGCAAAATTGTTACAAAATGCTTGAATGTATCCGTTTTATTTCAATTGGCTAAAAGTGCTAGGGAAATTTATGAGAAATGCTTCGCAGGGTAAGTTTGATTTTGCCCTTTCCCCTTGACACAGCGTGAAAACAAGCATTTCTGCGAGCTTTACAAAAATGGACAGTGCTCACTCAAGTGTAACATTCTATCAAAAGTTTTACCTTCATTGGATAGATGAGACCCAAACCCATAATTACAAGTGACAAAATTAGCCACATGTTGTATATTTTTTAATTCCCAGGGCTTTTTCAAAGTGTAAACTTTTTTTTGATACGCACTGTATAAATGGACATATTATTATTCTCTGGAGGTTGATATATCCTCCTGCTTGTCTTTCTCAGCTATCACACTGTAAATCACCGACACAGATAAGCACATGTGGGACAGTGAGCCCTTCCAACACTTTTATGAACTTGCACAAGATGTGTTGGCTCAGTTGGTAGAGCATCCATCTCATAACCAAGAGGTCGGGGGTTCAAAACCCTGGCAGCGTCAGACCAAATGACGTTAAAAAATGGAAATTGCTGTTGCCCTGTTTGGCAGTCAACGATTAAAGGGATATATCAACTGGGCAAACAAATATTTGGAGTATTTCATTTCATGTCTATTTTGAATAATAAAATATGGATTTTCATTTTTCATGTCCCTGATATCTCAAATGGAATATGCAAAATATCTAAGTGTCCTCACAATAAGATGATACATTAAACATTATCAATTTCCTTCCACAACATTTTTGAAAGTGATACGAAACAGCGTCTTACAGGGCTACTTTTGCATCACCGCTGTATGCTCTTCTCTCAAATTTTTCAATTCTTCAAGAAATATAAAAAAACTCCTTACCTTCTTTCCAACTACTACTACTAAAGAACCTTCTCTTCTAACATGCTGCAATATAGTTACAACAAACAGAAAAGGACATTTCACTGAAGACTAATTGAAAATCATCAACCCTGAGTGAAACATGTCTGTTTGCCTTGGCAGATAGAGGTGATAACTACTTTATGTAGTTCAAGATACCAAAAGTATCAGAATATGGGCAAAGCTGACTATCCTGACCACTAGAGCTGATTCCCAATATTCATAAATTTACCAAAATAAAATAATCAGGTCCTAATATGTCTAACCGTCGTGCCAAACGTCATTATTTCCCAAATAAAACCACTGAGCAATGTTCAGAGAACTTCCCAATAATTACCCAAAACGAATCGTGATAAACTCACCGTGTTCATTAACTAAAATTTCAATTAATTTACATATAATTCTCCCATAGACTATGTACCAGACCATATAAGATGTTTGCAAATTGACATTAAAACAGAAATGCATTTTATTACAGTACCTCTTTCTCTCTCGAGTTTAGCTATAATGAACATACCAATAAGTTAAACATTTCTGTAGGTGACAACTTTGAGCTGTGCAGTGGCCCTCAGGTTGTACTTCTTCTCTTTCATCGATAAGAGTAATGTTTGGCAACGATAGATTCAATGTCGATGAATAAGATCATCCACCACCCTCGCCCAGATCATTTTGTACTTCACACATATATTCATTGCCATTTTTCATTGAGGATGTTGAAGATGCAGAGGGATGGCTGTTAAGTAGCTGGATTAACAGATATAGTAGACAGGATTCTTAAGTGATTGGTGCTGCCTGAACAAACCTCATCCATCCAAACCAGGTTTATAAGGGCAGCACTTGCCTGAGGGGACTCTTCATTCTTCACCAAGGCATTTACCAAACAAAGCATATCACCATTTGTTCTACCATTTAACAAAGTTCCTAGCCAACCTGTCATGCATTCACAATTCTATCTCACAACTCTGCTGGCATAAGGTGCTGTTCTCCCTTGATCAAGTTCAGGAGAGGTAGTGCCACAGCTTTTATAGTGTCAAAGCCAGACAGGTCAGAACGTCCTGCATGGCTGGGCTCTCCTCAACTACTACTTCTTTTATCATGACCGAGTGTGACTTGCTGTAATCCTGTTACCAGGATTTTCTGAACTAGTCTCAGATTACTCTTCCAAAATTTATGGAATGATTTTATTGCTTCATGCATTTAGGATAAACTTTGTAATATATACCTCTGCAAAATTGCTATGACTTGAATTCAAGTAGAGAGCTGCTTGACAGATCCCATGTCCATCTCTTTCTTCCAAGATTGAAAATTCTTTGACCTTGTTTGCCAATAATATACAAGTTTTCACAGGAGCTAAGGATTAGAGTACCAATACCTTCATACATTTCTCAGCACTATAAGGCTTTCACTAGGTGTTTGCTATCCTCAGAATTGGTTGAAGAATTTCCTAGAGAACTGATTAGTGCTGTTGTGTGATGTCTCTCTATGAATGCTTGATAAGTCTGAGAGAGGGTTGCAAAATATGTATGAGTCGAATTTTAAATATCTCGGAGTACATTTTGATGAACAACTCATGTAAACGAAACCAGTAAAAAAGTTGCGTCTAGACTTGCACTTTTTGCTAGATTAAGGAAGTACATGACAGTTTCAAGTGCTAAACTATTGGCAAATTCATTAGTTTTACCACATCTTGAATACTGTTGCAACGCCTGGACCAACTGTAACCAAAACTTAAAGGACACTTTGATAAAACAGCACAAACGAATGGCTCAACTGGTCTTGCAGGTAGACTTAGTTTAATACACCCACTGCAGTAGTGTTTGGAAGATTAAATTGAGTACCACTTGAAGAATGATGGCGATTTCAAATAAGCAAAACTATGTTTAATACTATGCAGGGTGAAGCCCCAGGTTACCTCTCAGATTTGTTCCAGAGATTTAGTTCTGTCCATTCCCATCATACTAGAAATGCATTGAACCGTGGAATCATGGTTCCACAGGCACGCACCAAAGCTGGTAAAAGAGCCTTCTCCCATCACGGTGCGTGCCTGTGGAATCAACTTCCTAATGAAGTTAAAAACTCCACCTCGAAATCTTCCTTTACATCGTCATACTGGAGGTATAGATACACCCATTTTAATATATAAGCATGAATTATATTTTTTTACTATAATATTACATTCCTGTACATTATAGTGTATATGGTGATGTGCCTTCTTCTCCCGCTCTAGCTCTCTGCTTTGTTCTTTTTACCTCAATTCATCCTTACCTTCTATCTTTCTTTCCCTATTACTTTCTACTTGTAGCTCTGGGTTAAATTATTTTTCTCAATTTCACACACAATTTTCTGTTATTAGATTTATACTTGAAATTTCCATCTGTTTATGTTCAGGATTTGTACTTTCTATTTGTATTGTAATATATGCTTGTATTTTGTTCTGTTTCATGTTATACAGGGCCCCCAAGTACAACAGTATTTGACTACTGATGGGGTTACCCTGTATAAATAATACCAAATAAATAAATAAATAAAATCTGTAATGAAATTTCTAAATATTTACCTTGAACCGATTCATACATAGACTTTTATCAATTTATAGAGATACCCCTGTTCTGCTGTTGTACTGAAAGTGCATGTGCTCCTGATGTACTACTGCTGAAATAGAACAAACATTAATATAATTTTGTATTCAGAATTTTTCAAGAGAATTGTACTAACCTGAGTGTATTGGTCCATTAGTCTAAGCATGTATTATATTATCTTTCAGTTCTTGAAAGTGCTCTTGCTGAAAACGCTACTGGCTTTCTCTAATGCATCACACTACATTGTAACGTCTTTGCTACATCATAGTATTTTAGTATGGGTGCATTTGTGAGCATCGGTTTGATTTCCACAAGAGCCTTGATGTTAGTCTTCTTCAAGGCTCAGTCATCTTTTTAAGTCTTGGCTAGGTAGGTCAATGTTAGGGGATTGGAGCGTTTATCTGTGAGTCAATAATCAGATGGAAGAATGTCAGTACTGAAGAGATGAGTGGAATTCAAAATTTGTTTCATGAAATAGTTGTCAGAACATAATTTCACCAAGCAAGAAAATTAAACTGATATGATTAAGGAGTCATTTGTATTTGAAAATCATTGTGTGGAGGATAGCTCAGTGATGGTCTTGTTCACATTGGGTGGTATACTTATAATTAAACCAGGCTTAACCCAAGTCTAAATTAGAGTTTTAAACTGCACTTCTGTGGAGTTGTGGGCTTCATAATATTTCATATTTGTGGTAATTGTATCAATTTATTTATTAAGATTCATTATTTTTGTATTTTCCTTTTCTTCCTATTTTATGACTCATTTATTGGCAGCAAGATAAGAATAGTGTTTAATTGTTGACAACTTGCACTCCATAAAAGTGTGATCTAAGTTACCCCTGGTTTAATTAAACCCTGGGTATCAGAATACAGGCCATTATGTTTACAGTATGAGACATTGTGAATCTTACATAGTGTGAATGCTTATCCACAGTGAGCTTGTGACATTGATAAACCATAGAGCTAGTGAGCTCTATGGTTAAAACTCTTATCCCTCGGATAGGATGTTAAATGGAGGCCCCGTGAAGAGGAGAGTCGCCACCTTTGCACGTTAAGAACCACTGCACTATTCTTATAAGAGTAGGGGGAAACCCCGGTGTAGTGGTCCACCTGCATTCCCCCCATTCAGTTATATCGGGAGGAGAGACCTGCAGGTCATAGTGATTCAGTTCGCTTTTCGCCTCCCAGGCATAGGTGACGCCAAACAAATAATAATAATAAAAAACCCTGTCATGTAAACTTAACCCTCATGGTAAAACCCTGTAATGTGAACCAAAGCCTCATGGTAAAACCCTGTCATGTTAACTAAAGACTCATGGTAAAACCCTGTCATGTAAACTTAACCCTCATGGTAAAACCCTGTCATGTAAACTTAACCCTCATGGTAAAACCCTGTCATGTAAACTTAACCCTCATGGTAAAACTCTGTCATGTAAACTTAACCCTCATGGTAAAACACTGTCATGTGAACTAAAGCCTCATGGTAAAACCCTGTCATGTAAACTTAACCCTCATGGTAAAACCCTGTCATGTAAACTTAACCCTCATGGTGAAACCCTGTCATGTAAACTTAACCCTCATGGTAAAACCCTGTCATGTAAACTTAACCCTCATGGTAAAACTCTGTCATGTAAACTAAAATCTCATGGTAAAACACTGTCATGTGAACTAAAGCCTCATGGTAAAACCCTGTCATGTAAACTTAACCCTCATGGTAAAACCCTGTCATGTAAACTTTCCCCTCAATGTGAAACCCTGTCATGTAAACTTAACCCTCATGGTAAAACTCTGTCATGTAAACTTAACCCTCATGGTAAAACTCTGTCATGTGAACTAAAACCTCATGGTAAAACACTGTCATGTGAACTAAAGCCTCGTGGTAAAACCCTGTCATGTAAACTTAACCCTCATGGTAAAACCCTGTCATGTAAACTTAACCCTCATGGTAAAACTTGTCATGTAAACTTAACCCTCATGGTAAAACTCTGTCATGTAAACTTAAGCCTCATGGTAAAACCCTTATGTAAAGTAAAGCCTAGTGGTTTTGATTAATACCTTGTTATTATCAAACTAAAACCCTTGGTTTTTATTGTATTGTTTAGTAACTTTTTCAATTTTGACAACTCCCATGGCCTGTTGCCCAATTAATTAAAAATGCAACTCTAAAAATCAATCGCAACTTGACTTTCAACCAATGAAATTCACGTATTTTGGACTTGCAATTGATTTTCTGAGTTTTGTTTAAACCTCTTTGTTCAATCAATTGTATATCAATGGAAATCACACAATAACTCCCTTCTTCTTTGAAGCAATCAGTTAGCCTTAGTGTTTTTAGAAACAAGTTAAAGACCGATTTGCTGAAGAAATACTTAGATCAGTAAACAAATGCCTGCTTGTTATATCTCGTCTAACTTTATAAATTGTATTCTTCCCACAATTATCTAAGCAAAAATAGAGCTCTGCATATTTTCTTTTTTTTCCTCTTCTTTTTGAATTTTATATTCTTATAGTTTAGGTCTAATAGGATTTGTTTGCATTCTGCATTTCACTTTTCTGTTACTTTTTAGTGTATCTTTTGTAAATATGTATATCTGTACTTTGGTTAGTTACTACAATTTTTGTTTGCTTGTTCTATGATGTTTTAAATGATTGCTAATGTAAGTTTTTAATATTCTGGTGGCCTATGGTCCACAAGCTAAGCTTTTAAGTAGGTCACCACGTTTCATTTCCATCTATTCTCATGGGTGTTACTTACATGTATATTATATAAAAAATAGTGCATGTCTTATGTATATTATCCTGTAATTATTTATTTTTTGTTCTTTGCTATTTGCTTGTATCACATTGATTTACTGTTGTTGTTGTTGTTTGATATCGGATTTGAAACGAAAATAAAAATTCATTCAATATTCATGTATCTGTGAAAGGGCTGAAATAGGTTTAATTGGTGTAGCTTTATCAAAGGGCATAAAGGAAAATGAGATATACGATTGGGGTCATTAAAAGAATAATAGAGAGCAGATGCTGTTGTGTGGGGGTATGTATTAGAATGATGGAAAGGACAGAAATGATTAGGTGTGGAGAGACATTGAAGGTGATTAGACTCAGACCTATATATACAATTATATACAATTATTTCTTCTTCCCTTTTCTTCTTTCCCCTGTAGTGTTTATTTCTTCACAGACTTTCTCTCTTTCATCTTATCTTTTTCTGACAGTAGCCGTAAGGAATCTTTTCTCTTTTTTTTTTATTCCTGAAAAGTTTTGGGATCCCTCAAGCACATTCCACCTCCACGTCAGTTGGTCCTATGTATATTAATTACAATTTAACCGGGCTGCCGCTCCTATTTTAAATGATAAAACAAAAATGGCAAGAAATTAAATGGCCTAAAATAAGTTTACACAGTTATCAACATTTATAATGCAATCACTTTGTTCATTATCACTCTTAAGTTTACGTTATTATTTACAATCTTCACTGTACAGCACAAAATACACTTATTATTACACTTTGTATTTTCCTGGGATTTTTTTAAATAAGAGAAACTATTCAAGTTTCTGTTTGTGGTAACTCCCGTAGGAACTCGGCAGGACAGCATTTTGCTGGTAAACGCCAAGCTGGTATATAACCAATTAACTTGGAGACATTTTACGTCTAGGTTAATCAGTCATAGTGGCTGACGTAATAGACGACAGGTATCACTCTAGGGCCTTTTTATCAAAGTGGCAGAGTTGGGATTCGAACTCACAACCTTGCGATTATGAGTCCAATGCTCTAACCACTGGACCACACGACCCAGGTTCTATTTGATCTTTCTGTTAATTCATTTAATTTTACTCAGAGTGTAAGTCGGAAAGCTATACTATTTCCGTGCATTGATTTGCAATATCATGGAATATGGAAAGACGGATCTTTCATAAAATATTAAATAAGTTATATGTGTATAACTGTCTGATATGGAATGTATTGTCTATTCCATGATAATATCCATGTTAACTTTTTTTTTACTTTAGAATTTGGATCAAAAATTTGTTCTGTTTCAGGCACGTATCCAGGATTTTGCATCCGGGGGGGCGACCTAATTTGGGCGCCCCTGTGAACTTTTAAAAAAAAAAAATGCGCCCTCCCGCCAAGCAATCATGTGCCTTAAATGGATGTCGGATTATCTTATTTCATGATGACATGAATAAAGGCAATCGAAGGTCACTTTATTTAATATGTTAATGAAAAAAAATATCCATGAATATGTTGTAATATCACCACTTTGAAAAGAATAAATACGTCCACAAAGCAAAGAATTTTAAGTACTTTCAGGGTTTCAATTTAGTTTAAATTTTTATTAGAGTGATAGGCCCTATACGAAAATTATGTGTGCGGGAGCTATAATTTCTTTACCAGGGGCGACTCAAGCTGTCGCCAAAAGTGGGGGAGGGGGTATTTAAATATATGTTTCGCGATCAGACATTCTAAGCACATTTTGCAACCGTGAACATGATATAAACAATTTATGCGAGCGCGAAACGCGAGCTGAAATTTTTTGATATTCTAATCTAAAATCTTGACATTCTAAGCACTTTCGGTAATCATGAACAGGATAGTCATCTAACTTAGCGACTGAATATTTTTTAGATTCTGTCTTTTAATTTGGACATCCTAGGTACTTTCTTTAATCATGAACAGGATGGGCATCTGATTGACAAGGCGCGTAGCCAGGGGGGCGGTCGCCCTCCCCCCAAAAAATCAATAAATAAAAAGAAGAAATAAACAATACATATTGTATATATGTATTGTTTATTTCTTTATTCTATCTTATTTTTATTCATAAAATGTACATATGAAAGGGGGCCTTCACCCTACAAGCTCTGCTTTTTAGTTGGTCTCCTCTTTCGATTTCATAGTATTATTGTATTATAGAAATGATTTATATGTTATATTTTGTAAATATTTGTATTAAAACATAATTGTAAATGTAAAAATATTGAAAGAGAAAATAAATGAACTGAATTGAATTGAAAAAAAGTGGAAAATGAGAAATAGAAAAAGCGAAAGGAGAAAAGGGAAGAAATGTATAGCTTTGTTGTTTTTTCCTTCTTTTATTTTGTCAAAAGAATGAAAACTTAAACGAAACGTTGGACTTCTCTCTTCATACAAACTTTTGCTTCCCCGCTTTGCGCGGGAAAAATATCAAAATCGCCTTTCCCTTTTGTTTCCCCACACTTTTTTTCTACTCTGTTTTTCCCCTTCCTGCCTGTGGGAATCGTATATTCTTGCCAGAAATTATAAACTACATGGGTGTAAAGAGTATGGAAAATATTTTATTTTTAAATTGCCTTGACACAAATTGTCGGCTCTTCTGTTCGGAGCTTTGTCAGCAAGTACTTTTTGGCAAAGTATATCTGCTCAAATGGGGAGGCATTCAATTTGTTCCGTGCTTTATGCTAAAGTATATACGATATGAAACTTTATTCTATATCGCTGCACATATCCATATCCTGTCTTGTTTTGTGCCATTGATTAAAAATTTTAATGTCACTGAAGAAGGACCTATTTCTTTCTTGCATATACCCAGGGGCGGATCCAGCTTTCGCCAATAGGGGGGGGGGGCGCCGAAAAATATTTTCGTCATTTTTTTTTCTTGATTGGCCGCTATATAATCTGATTTTTTGTGGGTTTTTCAGGGGGTAGTCCTGACTAGAGACTGAAATTTTAAGTATATGTTAGTTTTTTATTGTTATAAACAAGATAATGTATCTCATGTGGTCGTAATATATAATGCGAGCGCGAAGCGCGAGCTAAAATTCTTTGATATTTTATGTCCTTAGAACTGAAGATTCTGAGCAGTTTTTATAATCATGAACAAAGATAAGTATCCAACTAAACAATGCGAGCGCGAAGCGCGAGCCGAAATTTTATTATAGTAACGTGAAAAGGTACTCAATTAGAACTGTTTTTAGTGATTAATGAAGAGGATACAAGTATCACCAATTAAATAATGAGAGTGCGAAGCGCGAGCTCAAAATTTTTGATATTCCGACCTGAAAACTAAACAGTCTAAGCGCGTTTTTATTTAAATAAAGAACAAGCTGTGTGTCTCAAACCATTAAATGCGAGCGCGAAGCACGAGCTTAATTGTTTTATATACTGACATGATAAAGGAGCATTTTGACAAATTTTGGAAAGAATTTCCAAAGAGAATAGGTATCTCACAAGTCAAACAATGCGAGCGCGCAGCGCGAGCTGAAAATTTTGATATAACAATTTGTGTAAATCAAACAAAATAATGAAAGCTTGATGTGCGAGCTAAAATATTGTGTGCACATTGATTTCAGAACTGGATATATGAAGTGTCATTTAATCCTCTTGCATGGGATTCATTACACAGGCAATGCGAGCGCGAAGCGTGAGCGAAAATTCTTATATAAAGTCTATTTTCCAATTCTTTCCCCTCACCTTTCTCTTGTTTCCTTTCGGGGTCGGGCCGGCCGTTACGAGGCTGTAAATTACACATCATGGGTATAATACCTCTTTCTTACTTTTCTTTCTGTTTTTCGTAGTTTCTATCAAGATAAAGTACACTTTTTTTTGCAGGTTGTCAAAAAATAGGGGGCCGGGGCCGGCTCGGCCCCCTCCTGGATCCGCGCCTGTATACCCGTCTTCTACTCTGTTTTGTGACTTGAGTTAACTTGAGTTCACTAAACTTAAATCAAATCTGATGTGACCAAGATATGCATTATACCACTTCTGTTCTCAGTTTTGTTTAAAACGTTTTAGCTTCCGCGATTCGCGCGGTAAGAGGAATTATTTCAAATTCTCCAATCTTATTTCCAACCTTCAAGCTCATAATTTTTTTTACAGCAAGTTTTTTTTTATCACAGCAATTCTTGAATTCGAGTTGATAAGGGTATTAGAGACGCTACAAAACGGCCTTCTTTTTATTTGAATTTGATGAGATATCCAGAACTTCGCGCTCCGCGAGGGAGGGGGACCTACCCCCTCCCTGCACCCTCTTCCCTATTATATTATATTATTATTATTATATCATTATTCCCTATTATATAGAGAACGCGCTTCGTGCGCTCTTCAAGTGTTGGCACCTGTTGGCACGCTTCGCTTGCACTTACCGCCCCCTCCAAAATTAAATCCTGGCTACGCGGTTGTGATTGACAGATGCGAGCACGAAGCGCGCGAAGTGAAAATTTTTGATATTCGGAGCAAGAACTTGTCCTTCTAAGCACAATTCAGGGGCCGCGGAAGCGGGGAGTCTAAACAATTGATGCGAATCGCGAGATGAAATTTGTTCATATTCTGATTTAAAATTTGGACATTCGAGTGAGCATTTTTGGTAATCATGAACAGGCTGAGTATCTAACAAAACATTTAATGCGAGTGCTAAGCGCGAGCTGAAAATTTATGATCTCTGGACCCGAAGTTGACCTAAAATTTGGACTTTCCAAGCACTTTTGGTTATCATGAACAGGAGAGGCATCTAACTAAGCATTAGTTTTGATGCGAGCAAACTTGACTTAGGCGCCCCCGATCAAACATCAAATTGGAGCCCCAAAGGTCGAATGTAAATTTGGCAACACCTCCTTTAAGGTTTAACATGAAATTAGCGAACCAGCAGCGGCGTTCCCAGGATTTTCCAACAGGGGGGCAAATTTTGTGGAGGATATTTCGTCCGCGAGAAAATTTGACAAGACCCCCCCAAAAAAGGGGGGGGTCTTCAACCGCAAATAATGGACATTTCGGAGTATAAAAAAAATTGACAAGCAAAAAAAAGGCTTCTAGTTCAAAACGTCGGTTTTATTTGCATTTTACCATTACAAATTATTGAAAAGGGGGACGTTCCCTGGATCAGTTGTGACTCGTGAGGGGGGCAGGGATATGTCCTCTGCATGAGTTGTGACTCGTCAGGGGATAGTCTGCCCCCCCCCCCCCTTTAGGTACGCTAGTGCGCCCCAGGACAAACATCAACTTGGCGCCCCTATATCGAGCATCAATTCGGCACCCTTATGTCGAACATCAATTCGACGCTGAAGGCGCCATCATATCACGGGACGCGGGTACGGGAATGACGGCCCCTTAAGCTGGACGTCATGTTCACCATGCTTCGCGGGGCTTGAGAAATTTTCGACGACGTGTTTATTCGATACAATGTCATGGAAATGGCCTATTACAATTATGTGTAGGTGGGAGACTATATACTGATCTGGCCAAGCAGATATGTCTCTAATATTATGCGAGAAAGCGTAGCGACTGTGCAAAAAATATATAAATACTTGAAAATATTTTTCATGATGGGTGTTATCCACATGGATGTGGATAACACCCATCAGGCCCCGATTTATGTTAGACGTGTACGAGGGCATGCGTTTTCACGAAAAGGGGCAATTTCAATTCATTTCAATTTTATTCAAAATTAAAAACATTTACAACTTAAAAAAGAATAAAGACATATCTAATAAAATGTGAAGGAAGGCTGGAAGATCCAGGGAATATTGGAGTCTTATGAGATGCCGCCACCAATATACAAACAATTAAAACTAAGTAATATACAAGAACATCATGAAAAAAACAGCATATTTCAATTAATACGATGATACGGAAGCCTTACAAATCTGTATAAGAGCGTATGATGGTTTGATCATGGAGGTCTTGGGGATCGGAAGGTGGAACTAGTGGCGTAACAACGGGGGGGGGGAGCATGGGGCACGTGCCCCCCCCCCCCCCCGCCCCAATCGGCCGGTCAAAAAAAAACGGGGAAAGGAGAAAAAGAGGGAGAAAGGAAAAGAAACGTAATGGGAAAGAATAGATTATTGTTCTATATAATGTTATATCATAATTATTTTATTATAATTATGTTATGTTACTGTATATTACATAAGAAACAATTTTTTTCATAACATGAAACTTAAATTGCTCAGGGCCTATGTCTTTATTGTTCCTGGTGCTCGCTTTGTCTGTTTAACTAGATATAATAGATCAAATATTTTTGTTCGGAACACTATAGTTTTCAAGTATATTTGAGAGACATGGCGTCCCAATCAAATCAATATACACCAAATATATTTCCTCGCACTTTATTATTGTTTTATGTAGTGGTATAATGCTTCTTTTTCATGACTAATTATAGTGATTGTCCAAATTTAAGGTCTTAACATAAAACAGTTCCTGTCCGTGCTTACGTTGACATAAGTGGACTGGTGAGATATGTCTGCTCTTCATGAATTCCTAACAAATCTGTCCTTAAAATGACCCTTTTACTGACCTGAATATACCAAATTTTCAGCTCGCGCTTCGCGCTCGCATCATTAGGTTAGTGAAATACGTATGGTCTTGGTGAATTCCTACATACAAGCATTGGAATGCCCCTATTCAGGTCTGAATTTCTTAAATTTTCAGCTCGCGCTTCGCGCTCGCAATATTTGATTAGTGAGATGGGTGTGATAATCACGATTTCAATGACTACAAAAAATGTTCATGACTTGTGTCGATATAGATGCAATTCTAACAAAATCAGCAAACGCTTGGCACTCGCATTAGACGACTATGGTGAGACATGTATACTCAGATTCCTTGAAAATAGTTCTTAAAATATCCCTTGTTTGGAGTCAATAAATACAAAAATTTCAGCTCGCGCATCGCGCTCGCATCATTTGATTAAAGTAATACGTATGTATGGTATTTGTGAATTCCTACAAACAAGTCATAAAATGCCCCTCTTCAGGGGCTTATGTCGAAAGGGTGGGTGCTGTCGCGTTAGGGTGCGTCAACGCGAACGCGAAGATTCGTCCAAAGCCCCCCCCCCCCGGTTTAGCCGAAAGGGTGCGTCGGGAGCGCCACGTCGCGTCGCGTTCACTGGAACGCGCCCTTTCGTCCAAAGCCCCCCCGGTTTGGACGAAAGGGTGTGTTTAATAATAATGAATAAATAAATAAAATAAAAATAAAAATATTTATAAGAAAGCTGAATATAAGGTATTTTGCCAATTTGCACGTAAAATAGTGGATTTTCAATCATTTAAAGCATTGACAATTTGAGGAAAAGAAAGAAAAGTTCAACTAATAATAATAATGATAATAATAATAATAATGATAATAATAATAATAATGATAATAATAATAATTATGATAATAAAATCAGATACCCACCCTTGCAATAAGCCACTTGGCGCCAATTTTTCACTCCAAATTCATTTCCATAAATTCACTCTTTGGGGTGAAAATTATTATTATTATCATTATTATTATTATCATTATTATTATTAGTTGAACTTTTCTTTCTTTTCCTCAAATTGTCAATGCTTTAAATTATTGAAAATCCTCTATTTTACGTGCAAATTGGCAAAATACCTTATATTCAGCTTTCTTATAAATATTTGTATTTTTATTTATTTATTCATTCATTATTATTAAACACACCCTTTCGTCCAAACCGGGGGGCTTTGGACGAAAGGGCGCGTTCCAGTGAACGCGACGCGACGTGGCGCTCCCGACGCACCCTTTCGGCTAAACCGGGGGGCTTTGGACGAATCTTCGCGTTCGCGTTGACGCACCCTAACGCGACAGCACCCACCCTTTCGAAATAAGCCCTCTTGAGGTCTGAATTTCCTAAATTTTCAGCTCGTGCTCGCAATATTTGATTAGTGAGATGCGCATGTTAATCATGATTACAATGACGACAAGTGCTTAGACTACAAGTGTGCTTAGATGTAATTCTAACAAAATCAGCAAGCGCTTGGCACTCATATTAAATGACTATATGGTGAAATATGTATACTCTTTATTGATTCCTAAAATATAGTCCTTAAAATGTCCCCTTTTAGGTCTGAATATCAAAGATTTTCAGCTCGCTCTTCGCGCTCACATTATTTGATCGATGAGATACATTTACATTCCGTTTATTGGCAGTGTCCTTAAAATGTCTCTATTAGGCATGTTAGGTCAGTATTCCTGGCAACCGAGCGCGCTCACTAAGTGTTTTTTTACTGGTGCCCACCCCCCCCCCATGTCGTGACCCACGGTACGCCACTGGGTGGAACTAACGTGGTATCGGAGTGCACATCTTGGGGAGGTGGAACTAAGGTTTGAAAATCAGCTGTTGAAAGCAGAAGAAGGGGTACAAATTTTGTTTTGCTTGCCAGTGAGTCGGAGCTCCTCTACATCCATTGCAATATTGCATATTGAGTAATTAGTGGAAGAAGCCGAACCAACATTGCAATGACTAAAGTCTGGGGATAAAATTTATAGCATTATATATCATGAATAGAATGTTTCGAAAAAAAATCTTAATTTATATTAAACACTAAAAAATTTTCAAACCTTTTTACAGACTCCATTTGCAGGTTCATGCCAATTTGATTTCGAATCACTAAAAGCACCAACGAATTTTAAAGATTGTACCACTTCTATAATTTGTTATTCATGTTTATATTCATATCGTTATCATTATTTTTGTGTAATTATAACTAATACTGACGACACTAGTGCTTTCATGAGCAATGATCAATACATTGTATTGATCATTGCTCATGAAAACAACAATGTCGTCAGTACTAGGAATAAACTGCAACTTGTATAGTATTCATTTTAAGAAAAAAAGTAGTCCCAGAATATATTTCTGGGGCACTTCACATCTGTTTAATTCAGACTTGATATTATTTACAATGGCCGATTGTTTCGATCTGCTAATAACATTTAGGGCAATTAAAAAATAGGTATCTCCGACCCCCTATATGTTGGCACCTTCATAAAATGTTTTGTCTTTGATTTTTTTTCGACAGTCTGTAATGTTCTCTAAAGTTGACCATAACTTAAGAAACAAAATAGAGTGAGCGAGCAAATCGAAAGCTTTACTTAAATTTTAAAACAACTTACCATTGTGATTATTTTGTTCCTAAAAAACATGGCGAGTGTGTCCAAATTTTCTTCATAAAAGTCCCGAGCGAGGAAGAGACATTTGTTTAGACCTTTTCATAAGAACCATAATTTGTTAATAAGAATAACATCTATGGGCCTATATTTCACTCGTCCTTTCCGCCTTTCCCCTTTCTTTTCTCCTTTTCTTTTTGTTCTTGATCGTAAAGTTAACCTTTGGTGGAAATGAAATTTTACCTTCATTTCCCATTTCTTTTTGCCTCTTTCTTGTCATAAATTCGGCCGGCCCATTCCATTTGGCCACCCCTAATACATTTTCTCTTTCTCTCTCATTGATTAGTATTTCAGGATGATTACGTTTCTTTCCTATTTTTTTCCTCCCCTTTTACCTCTAATTAATTTCTCATTTTCTCTTTTCCAATTTTTAAACAACGTTCCCCGCAAATCCGCCAAGGGGTGGAAGGGGGGGGGGGGGGTGTGAAGCCCGGTCCGTCTGTTACGCCACTGCATATTGTTCTGTTCTGCATAAGAAGAATTGTAAGAGAAATATCCATTGATTGAGATATAGTTAATTGCAAGAATGTCTTAGTTAAGCTTCGGTATGTAGGCATGAGGCACTGTAATGTTTGATATTTCTGAAATGTACAGAGATATAGACAATAAAGACTGCTAGCAGCAATGGAAAGGACAATATATAGGAGTAGCTATTTTGTTTACATTGTTACTTTTACTGACGTTATTCAAGCAGGGTCGTAACAGAGGTCGATGGCCGGGGGGGGGGGGGCAGGCCGGGGCAAGAGCCAAACTTTCCCGTTCATATTGGTATGAATAGGCGTAGGCCTAATGGTGTAATGAGGTGAAAATTTTGAGAGGGCCAGAATGATATTGCATATCGGGCGGAATTATACGGGCAGTGCTATGAGGTTGGCCGGCTCCGGGGCGGAGCCCCCGGAACTCCTTCATATCAAAGCCATTTTAAACCTCGCAGACTGCCGCTATTTCCCCCGCGCGCGGCGGTATATGTCAATGTAGGGAGTTTCAGTTCTTCTTTTTCCTAGAATATCAATCAATCAATCAATCCGATCAATCAATCCGATCAATCAATCAATCAATCAATCAATCAATCAATCAATCAATCAATCAATCAGTCAGTCAGTCAGTCAGTCAGTCAATCAATCAATCAATCAATCAATCAATCAATCAATCAATCAATCAATCAATCAATCAATCAATCAATCAATCAATCCGATCAATCAATCCGATCAATCAATCAATCAATCAATCTATCTTTGTTCGTATAGAAGTTTCTTTTGCCTCAGGTACCAATAAATAGTGGCCCTTCTCTGTACTTTTTCTAATGCATGAATATGTTTCTTCAAGTATATATACGACATGTGTATACTCTAAATTTGGTCTGATCAAAGCCTTATCTTATCGTAGTAAGGACTGCGTAAATAAACAAAATATTCGTCTTATCAGATACATTAATCTATTTGGTTTTTGCAATTGACGTTGACAAAAATATTATAGGCCTAAAAGAAATTAGAAAAGGAAAGGAAATGAAAGTAAAAAATATGAAATATGTTAATTTTTTACTGTTCTGTTACAAAAAAAGAAAGAAAAAAACCGTATAGAAACTTTCCCGATTAGGCTTAATGTCTCTCTCAATTTTAAAATGAATACAGAATTCAGTCCATACATTTTGGGTATCCCGTTTCGTACAATAATATACAACAGCTTTTCCAATTAAATTTTCATACTGATAATAAATATTTTCTAAACTTGAATCTAGAGGCTGCAAGGAATGGGAACTAAAAAGAGAGACTTTTAAATTACCGTAGTTTTTCCAGTGTAGCCTGCTGCGCTGCACGGCGTTTATTGCGACCTCTGTTGGGTGGGTCATCGTAGGGGATTATGGGTATTCTCATTGAAACTGTATTGTATGTTGTTGGATGTACATTGGAAATGTACACAGATCCTAGGCTAGGGCTTATGCGCGACGACTACATTCCGGAATCTGGATATGGAACTAATACTTCTGAGCCTGTAAGTATGTTTAATGAGTACTATCTCTATTCGTTTCATGTGGGTAACACCTATAATACTAGTTAGACCCTATTTCATGCCTTATTTTAGTTTGAGAATCAATATTTTACTTTAGTCTGAGCCGCTACCCAGGCATGACACTGCGCGCTGGCACTGCACTGTGGTCATGGTGGTAGCCAGTGCCAGTGCCGGGACAGTGCAGTGCCAGCGCCGGTCAGTGGCACTGGCGCTGGCACTGCCACTGCACTGGTGTCTATTTTGTCTGGGAGAGCTTCCCCTTCGTCAGTCATTCATTGAGCTGAGGCTGCCTGCTTGCCTTCGCTGCAGTGATTGAGAGACAGTAGACTGTATACCCAGTTGTGTGTCCAGATGATCAAATTAAGTCTAAGAAAGTCGTTTTGAAAAAAATACAGTTTCATCAATTTTTATTTTAGCACCCTCTCTCTCCTGTGGCTGTGTTCTTCCTCCGCTAAGGTCGGAGATCAACGGCGCTGTTGGAACGGCCGCAATTCATTTAAGGCTCTTAAGTTGCAATCATGAAGTACTGAGTAAGTTTTGACGAGTTGTGTGGAGGTTGCGTAAGAAGTTAAGAAAAAGCTAGACAGCTGGCAGCCGTCTGTTTCGAGGAATTTTAAACATTTTTGAAAAAAATTTCTCCTCGTACACAGACAGCTCGCTATCGTGCAGCCACCATTAGGGGTCTTGCAATGCCAAATCCCCCCTTCAGGGCTCTTCAATTTTTGTCTTTAATGAATAAAAATTTTGAAAATTAACGTGACCAAAATGCAAATCAATATTCCCTCTTGGCATTAATTACAAAAAAACGGAGAAAAATCAAATTAAAAGGAACAAAAACAGTGACTTACCTCGGCTGTCGCGCAAATTCACTTCCCCGTTTTATCCTATCTTAAGTACATAAACATATGGCCATTGAGTCCCCTGTACAGATCGCGCTAGAACTTTGGTCTCTGTATTTGGTGACTGGTGAGTGAAGCCAACGGAGTTCAGCTGAACAACCAACATAACAGAGACTGAAGCTTTTGGTCTAAGAATAAGCGTATGTAATTCGGCTTTTGTGTTGCTGCTAATACGCCCAGGAGGTAAAAAAAGGACTGACTCTACAAAAAGAGCAGGGGTAGATTCAAGTCATGGTCCAAACTGCTTGGTGTTGGGATTAGCCTTAACCCGCTGGATAAGGTCCTGTCGGACAGGTGCTAGGGCTGGACAGGTAGCAACCAGATGTTCCACATCCTCGCAGGCTGACATGCACAGACGACGGCAGTCATCAAGTGCTTTGCCAATCTTGGCTAGCCGGACTTGGGGCAAATAGACTTGGCAAGAGATCTGAGCACGGATGGTGATGGCTGACTGCAGACTTGGATTGGAAATTTACTCAGGGTACAGATCCTTCGCCTTTGGTTTAGGTGTTCTACATGTAGTCCATAAGGACAAGGATGTCTTCTTGGTGAGGGCGTTATGCTGTCTAGCCTCAGACACCTGAATCACTGCCGACTGAACCATTTGCTTCCATAGATGGTAGTTAGGGGGATTCCTTACAAGTTCATCAAGTGGGGGAAGGCTAAGTTGTTGAAGTGCATTACGCCATTCTTGTATGGATTTGGTGTTGGCACAGATACCATGAAGAAGCATCCTTCGTTCTATCCTATCCATGTCGGTGCACAAGATCTGTCCCAGAAGTAGGAGCTCTTCTTGGGTGACCAACAGGCTAATTGGGATTATGTCAGTGAGAAGATATACTGCTTCGTCGGATGCATGATGTTGTTGGTATACCCAGAATCCGCTTAAATAGGTGAATCTGTGCCTTATTTAGGCGATACCGTAGTAGGTACAAAATGTTAGGATATATTATGGAGAACAAAACAGAAGATGATTGAAACTATTTAATTCATAGTTTAGTAAGCCTATACTGTAATCCAAAGACAAAAAAAGGCTTCAACAATTCAAGTGTCCAGACCCCCGACCCCCCATCCTACCATAATGTCATCATTGAAACCTTAAAGAATTAATACACCTACTTGTATCAATTGTAAGATGCACCCCTCGACGCCCGGCCCAGGAATTTTGTTGCGTCACTTGTCAATCATAAAAGAAGAGTCAGATTTTATATAATAATGGCAGACACTGTCTTGACAGTGACTGTCTGTACCTTCAAAATAAGGCTAGACCGACACTGGCAAGATAAGCATTATGATTCCCACTATTCTTAATTAGATATGAGAAGTCAATTTTCACCAACTTGCCCCACTGCCTCCTCAAATTTATTGAAGCATGAAGGAAGGTGACAAAATTAGAAGATAGACCTGGAAGCTCGACTGCTAATTCAGCATTCTTCCAGTATTTGGGGTAAGGTAAGGTTTACCTAGTCTTGAGGACTCAATGATGTCTTTTTTCAATCTGTCATATACTTCTACATCATTGGAGTCTTTAACAGGCCTTCATAAGAGAACCAGGTAAATAAAGATGGATTTCCCTAGGAAATTAATTTTTTGATGAAAGATTCACATCAAATATTTTTATTTTATTAATTTTTACACCTTCCTACGCCTAATGCGTAAAATGAGTGATATTGATGCACCTTAATCTTAAAACTGATGGACCAAATGCTTCCATGATGGTAACCTGCGTCACTAATTTGTTGGAATTGGACTACTTTTTCTAATATGCCCCTTCTGGTGAATGTTAAGTTCGGTTTGAGCTGTGGGAAGCCAAAGATAAATTAGTTAGACTCCTTTTTTTGCGCATTGCTTGTTTAATATCTAAGGGCATTTTGTCCATGGCCTTACAATGTAGATGTCCTATTGATTAGTGGATCACCGGAGAAAGGAAACTTTCGAGCTCAGAAGTTAGAAGTACCGATAATTGTATAGGTAGATTTTATTCAATCTGCATGATCAGAAAAAGAAATGAAAACCTAAGTATGCTGCAAAATACACTTAGTTTGTCAAAAACATTATTTGACTCAATCTGTTTACGATTCTATTAACTAAATCTCATTATCGTTCAACATTCATGCCTTGATCTTTATGACAGCTATTTTATGTATTTAGACTGAATATATGTAACACCTTATCATAATACTGTATTGTCATCTGGAAATAAATTTGCTCAAACTGAATCAAGTCTTCATTGACTAATTTTTTGTGTACAGAAACTCTCCTAAAAGAAATAGTTCCTTTCATCTAAATATTAAATGTAAACATTCTTCAAAAGAATTCAGTACCTCTGATGACTCGTATAATTATTCATGTGCAGTAAAATAGGGCTTATTTTGTGTAAAGTATGGCCTTATATCATTTACTCTCAAAGTCTTATCTAATCCATTCTCAATAGTCCTAAATAGTTCTATCTTTATCAAATCCTGTAATATGAGAGCTGATAAGCTACAACTAAAATCACCCTCATGCTTTGCACAAATTGAATAAAAAAAACAGCTACATCACCACCATCATGGTTTATGAATTAATGCAAACATGTTTGTAATATATTCATTCGCTCACTTTAAGCTAAACGTCAATTTCTCCTGATAGGTCATAAGAGTTCTTTATCTAAACTTCATTCTCAGAATCTGTAATAAACTAACATCCATTCACCGAAATACGGTTTGTTTACATCTCATATGCCCTCTACGTCTTTACGCTACTATACTCCGTAGCATAATTTGCCTGATTTACTTTCATTGACATGTAAGCACCCTTACGCTCAATTGACCTGGACTTTCTATGAAATGCAAAACTAATTTCCCTTTTTTTACATTAAGTATTAAAAACAAAATATCATTCTTTCTAAGACATATACAGGTACAATGAGTATTAATTATGCAAACTTTCTTCTTGTTCAGCATTCTAACTGCTTCAGTTTGGGGTAATTTAATGATTATTCTGACATATCGTCTAGGAAAAACATTCACGTTTTCTAGCTTTCGGCAAGTGCGCTGACCTCATGCGGTTGATTAAAGTCAAATCTAAAAGGAAAAATAAAAAAAAAGTTTGCTCGGCATACCAATTAGCCTCAATGTCCCTCTCATGCATCTTGAATAGTTTTGTGTCCTTTTATAATTTCTCCATTGGTATGTGCTGTAGTGGCCTTGCCATGAAAACATTTGAGGCCTGTAGGCATTTTGTCACTAGATTCCATTAATTTTTTTTTTTGAATAAATTTCACAGGGATCTACCATGGATATTCAAAATACCTGCTCAGACTGGTCACCATCATAAAGGTCAAAGGTTATCCCCACACCAGCCGTAAGTGTTGTACATGGAGTAACCTTCAATCAATGTGGGATGAAGCAAAGGAATATCTGAATGGACTGCTGCTGGTCTTGGATTGAATGGCAATAGTTTCTCAATAACTTACTTCATTTGAAACGTCATTGGGATAAGGTGTGATGCTCCGTTATTCATTTTCTTCATTAAAAACAATAAAAAATTATAAATAGTTGTGACATGACCAACATGAAAACAACATAAATCTTGTACAGATATATTTATTTTGCTATTTAAGAGCGAAGTACATGGAGTGACTCTTGAGTGTGTTAGACCAAAACTGGATACTTACTTGGAATATAGACATTTCTTTGATCTGTTTGAGAGAAAGTAGACATGATGTGTGACGTCATGCCGACAATCTCGGAGGACGGGGTCAGTCTGCGTGACTCGACACTCGGCGATGACGCCAACTTTGAACAGCTTATGGTCAACATGCTAGAGGAACGGGATCGTTTGATGGAGACGCTCCGTGAAACTCAGGACTCATTAGCGATCACTGAGCAGCGTGTTGAGGAAGTAGAGAAGGAACGCGATCTTTTACAGAAGCAGATGTCGTCTAATCTACCTCGTGTAAGTATATTGCATGCAATAAAATTCAATCCATGATCTTCCCATTTAAACTGAAATTCCCTCTTGGCCTCTTTAATAATTTCTTTTAATTATTGAAAAACTTGATACTTGAAAAGAATGGTCATTTTCATATGACCAGAATTAATCCTTTCAACTGATGACCTTTTTTTTCATTGATATTGTGGATGTTTTTATTTTTAATGATTGGTTGATTCTTGAATGATGGATGAATTCAAGATTACAGTAAAATCAGATCTATTAAACCAATATCTCTACAGTCTTAAGTTTGGAAGTCTTCAGAAATGAATTTAACTTTGAAGAAATTTGACAAATATACATTAAAGGGAGAGTGGGGTAAATACATGCAAATGCCACTTTTTCATAATTCCAATTATATCTTTTTAATGCACAATGGTAGAGACATGATTATATGTCTAATACAAGATCTACAGTAGACCAAGAGAAATATGAGATCTAATAAATTTAATTTTCATATTAATGAGCATTAAATATTAATGTCAGTGTGCCTTATTTTCCCCATCAATATGGGGCAAATGAGGCCCCTTGATTAAAAAACATTTTTTTGTAGCTACATGTACATTGTAAGTATACATGTACTCAGAGTAATAATAGTTTGGTTTGTTGGATAAATCACTTAACATTTACAGGTATTTAATCCCAAAAGCCCCCATTTAAGGATTTATTTATCAATCCTATGCAATATTATGAAAAAAATATTGTGGGATTGTGTTTTAAACTGTTATAGTGTTCATTTGTCTACATTAGTATACAAGCAGGTGGGAAGGTGTCTACACTGCACTTTACTGTTCTATGTTAAACCATAAAGTGTTAATTATGTTTTAATCCTGTGGGCCTCATATGCCCATCAGGCATGTTAAGTTCATAGGTTTCCAGTCAGAAGAACAGAGGGAAAGTGGTGAATTTTGTACAGTACTGACATGAACAATGTACATGAACTTTTTTACAAAAGTAAACTAAGATAAAATTTGATTCACCTTTGGGTGGGTAGAGTACTCGCCTCTCTAAAGTGGCGATGCTGCAATTTAATTTTTTTATTTTGAGGTGCTGCTAAAAGTGCTAAGTAGTGCTCCTCCTGGCCATGTGCATTATGCTTTGAGACATTGTTTATGCTTTACATGTACATGTATGTGCTAAGGAACTGTCTCAAATACAGCAATCCCATTGACACTGGTAAATGAGCTGAAAACGAACTGGGGGCATCATTTACCCTGTGGCCTCAATTACCCCATTCTCACCTACATGTATGTGGAAGACTTGATGTTTGATGATTTAAAATGGTAAACTATATCCCTACCTTTTTACAATCACCAGTCATTTCTGAAGACTTTGCAATCTTAACCACTTTTACTGAAGCAATCTTGACTGAATGAAAGGAGAGAGACAAACATGTTGCAGTGAACGTTTATCATATATTTTTTTGGTCATTTTGCCTCCGAAGAAGATTCTGCTAGGATCGAAAGCTTAGGCCCCTTTTGACTTTCTTATTTACTCCATTGGCTCTTTTTTTAGATTTTAAGCAGTTTACAGCAGCTTCTTTTTGCCATATATTTTTTTTCAAAGTGTTCCTGCTTCCTGGTTCTAAATGCCCGTTTCAGTTTTATGTCCAATGGGTGTGTACATAGTGTCAAGTTTATTCTTCACACAAATGACAAGCTTTGAAAAATAATATTGTTTGCATTCATTGTATTCATGTTTTGTTTCTTGGCAACAAAACATTTTTCAAAGTTTGTCATTCTCTGTTATTAAATGATCCTTAAAACCACAGGAACAATCTGTCAATCTGCTAAATCGTTTTTTGTGTGTAAAGGATCAACCTTCAAGTTTTTCAACTTGACCTCAACCAGTCTTTGCTGATTTGTGTAAATTTTGTTGAGATTTTGTGTGCAAGCAAACATAATCAAAAGAGTACATACTGTCTCATCTGTGAAAGCCGTCTGAAGAGGAGAAAAAGTCTGAAAAGAAAGGGTGGGAGGGGTTGATGATGTCTTTTTTCCATGGGAGGATGTACATGTTTGAAGTACCAGTATGGCTTTCTGTTCTATCATTTTGTACATGTTCAATGAGCAAAAGTATGTTTTGGGTACATCTACATGTACCTGTAGGCCATGTTGGTGGAATCAATATCGAAATCTTCACCTAAGGTTAGTTTTTGTCTCACGTGCATAGCAGAGTGAGACTATAGGCGCCGCTTTTCCGACGGCGGCGGCGTCAACATCAAATCTTAACCTAAGGTTAAGTTTTTGAAATGACATCATAACTTAGAAAGTATATGGACCTAGTTCATGAAACTTGGCCATAAGGTTAATCAAGTATTACTGAACATCCTATTAGAGTTTCATGTCACATGACCAAGGTCAAAGGTCATTTAGGGTCAATGAACTTAGACCATGTTGGAGGAATCAACATCAAAATCTTAACCTGAGGTTAAGTTTTTGAAATGTCATCATAACTTAGAAAATATATGGACCTAGTTCATGAGACTTGGACATAAGGTTAATCAGGTACCAATGAACATCCTGCATGAGTTTTATGTCACATGACCAAGGTCAAAGGTCATTTAGGGTCAATGAACTTTGGCCGAATTGGTGGTATCTGTTGAATTCCCATCATAACTGAAAGTTTATGGATCTGATTCATGAAACTTGGACATAATAGTAATTAAGCATCACTGAACATTTTGTGCAAGTTTCAGGTCTCATGACCAAGGTCAAAGGTCATTTAGGGTCAATGAACTTTGGCCGAATTGGGGGTATCTGTTGAATTACCATCATAACTTTGAAATTTTATTGGTCTAGTTCGTTAAATTTGGACATGGAGTAATCAAGTATCACTGAACATCCTGTGCACATTTCAGGTCACATGACCAAGATCAAAGGTCAATGAACTTTTGCCGAATTGGGTGTATTTGTTGAATTACCATCATAACTTTGAATGTTTATGGATCTGATTCATGAAACTTGGACATAAGAGTAATCAAGTATCACTAAACATCCTGTGCAAGTTTCAGGTCACATGATCAAGGTCAAAGGTCATGTAAGGTCAATGAACTTTGGCCATGTTGGGTTTTTTTGTTGAATAACCATCATATCTCTGTAAGTTTATTGGTCTAGTTCATGAAAAGTGGACATAAGAGTAACCATGTATCACTGAACATCTTGTGCGAGTTAGAGTAGTTTTCAAAGTCAGCACTGCTGCTATATTGAACCGCTTGATGCAGGTGAGATGGCCAGAGGCATTCCACTTGTTTGAAATGTCATCATAACTTTGAATGTATATGGACCTACATGTACATGTAGTTAATGAAACTTTTAAGAGTATTGAAGTAACATCCTGCCTGAGTTTCGGGTCACATGACCAAGGTCAAAGTTCATTTAGGGTTGAACTTTGGCCATGTTGGGGGTATTTGTTGAATTTCCATCGTAATTTTAAAGTTTATGCATGTACATGTAGTTCATAAAACAAGGACATTTATAAGAGTAATCAAATATGACTGAACATCATGTGTGAGTCTCAGGTCACATGACCAAGGTCGAGGGTCATTTATGGTTGATGACCTTTGGCCATGTTTTGGGAAATGATTGAATTGCCCCCATAAATTTGAAAGTTTGTGGATTATTGTGAAATGTGGACATGCGGTTGAGGTCAAAAGTTGACATACGTGTACACCCATGAAATTTAGTGAAATTTGTTCACTTGCCAAACATTGTAAAATTTTAATACTATATCTTCAGAATTAGAAATACATGTACTACCATGAACAAGTTGGTATCAAATGAAAGAGCTCTTTCACATAATTGGGATGCCGTTGGGGTATGTATTTCAGTTGAAATTTTCTTTGAAGAAAAATAGTAATATTTGTGCCAAAAATGTTCTATACTTTGTTAATATTATACATACATGTACTTTCAAACATTGTTTCATAGAAATATATATGTCAAATCTATCATTTATATTACATTTTCTATCATGATATATGTCACTGAACATAGTATACATGTAAAAGTAATCTGAAATGTTTTTGTTGAGAAGTAACTAGAACAAATATGACAGGTTTATCTCCGGTTTTTATTTTTAATTCATCTAAAATATTAAGATTTTTGGGGAAAAATTGACACCTAAATATTTTTCAGCTCCTGATGACAAAGCAATGTGATGAAGGGGCATGACATATACATGTTTACTCATTTGTTTGATATCAAATTTGTCATGATAGCACATACTGTACATATTAGAAGACAGGGTGAATTTTATGATGTTTGGCAAGTGTCAACTTTTCTTTGAATTTCGTGAGTGTATGTAAACTTCTGGCCTCAACTGTACATATGTGAGGGTTATCAGTGCTCATGGTGCATAAGTCTAGGGTCACTTGATCAAAGTCAAATGTCATTTCGGGTCAATAAACATACAGTAGTAGTAATAGTGGTGTGGTGTTTTTTGTGAGTAATTACATGTATATGGTCATTTTCAAAGTCAGAACTGCTGCTACCTGTACATGTCAAATCGTGAAATGCAGGTGAGACTGCCAAAAGTGCTGCACTTGTTAAAATAACTACATGTATCATTGGTCTTTTGAATGAGTTTTTAGAGCTAGTAGACAGTCGTACATTGTACATACAGCATATGTATGCCACTGAAATGTTTTACATGTATAGCCTGCATGCACACGGTGTATTTGGTCATTTTCAAACAAAAGTGGACATGGGGGTGAAAATTAAAACTTGCTAGAAATCATTAGGCTTCAATGTTTTTTGAAACTAGACATGTTGAAGCATATTTTTCCATTTCATTTACATAAAATTATTAATTATGTCTTGAGATACAGTGAATTTTATGCAAGGGAAATTAAATGTTACAAAATGTTGATTTTTGCATTAAAATTCACATATTGCCTATCACAATATAAAATTTGTATTAGAAGCACATTTGTTGGCAAGATACAAGCTGTGGATTGTATCTGACTCCTAAATAGCAAAAAAAAATTCTGTGAAGTGTTTTTCTGAAAAAAATTGGGTTTCGAAGTTTTCAAAACTGGTTGTCGTGTCACTCACGTTTTAAATGCAAAAAGTTTTCTAGAGCTGTGTATTCTGAAAATTAATTTATCCCAGTACTGGAGCAAATACAGTTTATTTGTACCTTATTGTATATAAAGTTCCTTGGTCCAATGTGTTAAGGTGAAGCTAAAATTAACTGTTAAAGTTGTGTCGTGTCACTCACAATGTCGTGTCACTCACGAAATGTCGTGTCACTCACGGTATTATATTGTGTATAAAAAAGGACATCCAGTAATTTTTGAAGCGTTTTACCAGGGATACAGTCAAAATGTTGTTCCTGACATCATTTAGGCCTATTTTAGGCTAATAATTTCCTCCATCTTCCTAATTTTACTCCTTTTTATGGAAATATTGAATTTGACATTAAGTTCATCTATTTTCTCTCCTCTCCGTGGTTGCCTTGGTTTAAAAAATCCTGACAATTTTCCATTGGTGTGAAGACTCGGATCCTAATTCATATTTTGGTGAATGTACTGTGATTAAGAATATAACAACATAGTCAATCAACACAAAATTATGAATGTATCAAGAGAAAAACCACTATACTTTAGCAATGGACATATTTACAATGCATAAATGGTTGGTGTTGGTGATGGGTCAAGTCATAGGTCTAGGTATTACTCGAACATTCTGTGTCTGCATTTACAGAAATGAGCAGAAAGTTCACTTTTCTTTTGAGCAATGTTATTTCTTTGTTATACTCATAGCGAGAAAAGTCAGGGATCCTTTTTGAAATTTGCAGAAATTTTAGTAGTAAAGTAGTGTGTATAAGAGATCACCATGAACACCAAACATTTTTTCAAATTCGGAAAAGAAAATGTTTTTGTTTTCCTTCTGATTGATTAAATCAACCTTTTCATTTGCCATAAAGCTTGTATTCCAGGACATGACATAAACAAATTTGCAAGAAAACATAAACATTTCAGGTGAGAATGTACTGAGATTTGACAGAACATTTTGGATATTGCTTGAAGCAGCTACATGCCAAGTTCAAAATCACTATTTGTTCGGCCACCATTCATACCGCTAGTGATTCACTACATGTAGGGTCTGAACAGCAAACTACCGTAAGCGGGCCGATGTGTGTTCAGAGCAGATTTGCATTTACACATATTCATTACAACAAAATAATGCATGTTCATGTAGGTCCCAACAAGTCGAGAAATTTTGATTTGAGCAACTTTGGATGGGTTGCCATGTACCAGTAGATCAATTTTTTTTTTTTTGGGGGGGTACCCTGATAAGAACAGAGCTGGACCTCGAGGGGAAAAAGCTACTGAGGTATAAAGGGAGCCTGATTGGGATGCTGAATTGGATTTTAGTGTGACATCCAAGGGCTTAGAAAAGGAAAGGCTAATGACTTGTAACTGTTTTGTTGTTATGTAATAGTAGCAGACTGCAAGAATCAGGTACTGACTGCGCCTTTCACCTTGTTGCTTTCCCTGGATTCCCGTGGTATGGTATATGATCAAATAGTTAGCAATGAAAAGGCGCTTACAAGATTCCAGCTAAAAGCATAGCTCTGAATTTTGGTACAGTGCCTACATATACTGCCTTGGGAGGGTCCACATACAACAGTGCTCAGGAGAAAGCCTATGCTTGTTGAGTTGAATTCCCAAGTTTCTCAAGAATTTGCTGATAGTCCATCTGAAGTGTGCAGCAACGTGATTGTGGTTTGGTACCAAAAAAGACATTGAAACTGCCATGTCCTATTTGGACAATGCCTAAAATATTAAAGGAGGATAATATTCTAATCCAATATTTCAAGAAAAAGGAGTCATACATGACATCATTGGCTACCAGACCATGCCAGATGATGTGAGTGACTATTGAGAATACCTTTCTTACAAGGAAAAATTATTCCATCCGTTGTGGATGCTGAACTTTCATATACAGATAGGGAGAAAGAGTTAAAGTTTTGAATGATATCAGGCCACAAAAAGAATGTTTGAGTTGATGTCAATGCCAAGACCTCAAAACACCTCCTTCAAGTGCCCCCTCCTCCTCTAAAGAGGAGAGTGGTAGAAGCCCTAGTGTGACAATGTGGTATGGTAGAGGGAATGTGAGTTGATGGGCAAACATGACCATAAACCAAGAATAAAACATCAGGATGACATATTATGAACTTCAAAGAAAGCAGTTATTATGTAATTAAGCTTGTTTTTTGGTTAATGGTATTTTACTCTTCTACATCATGCAAAAAATACTTTCAATGTTGAGATAAATGTTGTATTTTTGCACTTGTCGTGTCACTCACGTTTTGGATGTCGTGTCACTCACGGTATATAGGAGGGTACCATTTTCCATAGAGAAGGTTTGATTTATTTTGACTATATGTGTTAGATAGGTACACTATTTATGTCCATTTACTGGTACTCACAATACTCCATGACAACTACTTGGGCACGAATCCAACCATATGTGTTAATGGTCAGAAACCCATGTCCGAAATTTGTCGTGTCACTCACGCACCGTTTTTTAATCATATCTACTAAACGAATTGTTGAATTCAAATCAAACTTGTAGTGGCCCATGCCAGTCCTACATTGTATATAATATAGTAGTCATGATTGATTCATAACCTTTAAGTTTGAAGATATGAGCCCTTAAACCTCTCCGATTGTCGTGTCACTCACGTTTGAAAATGACCATTTGTGTTTCGTCTATACATGTAGTTGGTTAAAATGTGTCAAGATACAATGTACATGTACATGTAGAGTATACATGTACATACTATCTAATTAGAGTTAATAATTCATAGATTTTTAAATTTTTCTGGGGAAAGTGACACTAAATAGGGTTTTCTGCCAGGAAATATGATATTTAAACTTGAATTACAGAATTATGATTTTTTATTAGTTTTTTTTTTCAAATTTTTAAAGAAAAACAGGATTTCAGACTAGAGAATATGATAAAAAGAAAGAATATTATTTTTCGAAGTAAAGATTTACAGCCATGCCCCTGGATAATGTACTATCAGTACATGTGTAGGTGCAAATGTAAAGGGTACTAAAAATAACCTTTTTATTTTCCATTTTCACTGACACTTGAAACCAATGTGGATAAATGTCTACATTCAATTCAATGACTAAAGACCAATGGATGAGTTTGTTTTGAAGGATTATAAATTACTGTACAATGTACATGTAATTACAGGATAGCAGGTTTCTACCAAAGCTGCATATTAAATGTAGGCCTACAGTTTTACTTGAGATTGAGAGTTTGTGAAAGTATCTACATTATATGTACAGTCTCAAAGTAATCAAGAAACATACATTTATACCCTTTTTACACAGGATTTTCTTAGCCCCGGACTATCGCTAACCCCGTACTATTCTTAACCCCGTACTATTTTTATCCTTTTCACACATGCCAAATTGTTATTGCTAACCCCGGATAAGCAATGCTTGCTTTTCATACACGAAACTCGCTAACCTTGGACTACATGTAGTGTTTTTTGACAATCATTCGTAGTACAAGTACTTCACTTGTACCCTTTTTACACACGCTAAAATTTCCTTAACCCTGTATTATAGGTGGGGCCAAATTGCCATTTAGCCCCACCTACATGTACATGTATAGTACGGGATTAAGCTTAGCCCACTTTCGTTTTACACTAGCAATCTTAACCCTGTACTATCGCTCTTAGCACCGCAATTGCTGGGATAACCCTGCTTTTTTGCAGGGCCAAATAATCCCTAACTAAAGGTGGGGTTAGCCCACTTTGCAAAAATGCTGTGTAAAAAGAAAGTGGGCTAAGCTTAACCCCGTACTCTAGGTGGGGCTAAATGGCAATTTAGCCCCACCTACATGTATAGTAGGGGTTAAGGAAATTTTAGCGTGTGTAAAAAGGGTAGTAGTGTACTAATAAGGTGTGTTATAAATTTAATCTCCAAATGATAATTTGTTTCAATTCAAGCAATCATTTCATTACCCGGGGTTAGGCAGAAAATTTGGCATTTGAAGTGAAAATGAAAAAAAAAATTGGTATAGGGTTTTAAATAAGAAAATCCAGTGCAAAAATTAGACATGTATAAACATACATGTATATTATGGGAAATGTGAGTACACACAGGTAAGCAGTGTTCAGCCAGAAAATGACATGGAAATAATAAAAATATCAAAGCTCAAATTCCTCAAAATAATTGTATTCTCCTTGTTTCCCCCTAAAAATTCTGCATCTTTAATAAATTTGTGCAGTATGACTGTAAAGATGCATACCTTTATATAAAAGTACCACACTGTTTGCCTACATACATGTACATGTACTGTATGTGTCTTGTCATGTGTACTTTTTGTAGTTATCAGGTACCAGTATTCTGTTTTGATAATGAGATGTAAATTTTATAAGGGGTGCAGGCTTACAAGTACCGTAAGCATGTAAATGTGAGAAGAATTATTATTTTTTTTAGCCCAAAGTTGGGGATGCGGTTAATACACGGGTGCGGTTAATACACCGTTACTTACGGTAAATGTACATTTATCTACATGTACTGTAATTGTGAATAATAGGAAATGTAGGTCAAAGAGGCGACCTTTTTTGTCTGTTAACAAAAAATTATCCAAGTACAATTGTATGCATAAAAATTGTGATTGCTGTATGTAGACTAATGCAGTAAAGCCTGTCTTTAGTTTCGATACCCCCCCCCAAATGTTAATATTCACCATTTCAGTACTAGACACATGTACATGTAAAGCCTAGGGCCTACATGTACATTTTGTAGGCCCCTACTTGTACAAATGCCCTACATGTACATGTATTAACAGTGATGTGTATGATATAAAATGTATATGTACATTAGGATCTGAAATATTCAGTAATAGGAAAAAATTTGTGGTTTTATATGATCTTTCAGGATCATTAGATTACAGGATAATCTTTGTAGATTCAAATCCATATTTTGCAAAATACATGTGAATACTCAAAGCTATTTTAAAGAAAAATTAAAAATATCACTTCTACATGTAGGTGTTGGTTGAAAAAAAAATTCATACATGTATGGCAACTACATGTATGAGTCTTCAAATCAGAATTTTTGATGATAATGAAATGTAATTCATATTATAAACATTTCACCAAAGATGAAGACAGGCTTTATGGAGACCTACATGTAGTATGTACAGTGCTACAAGCTGTACACAAAATGTAGTCTTGTGAATTGGTGCTTTAACACTCAGTGAAGGTTAGAATATAAACTCTTGTCTGCACGACAAGAGGTGGCAAGTCATTATTCATCTACATACTCTACCATGCATCTCTGGTTGTGGAATCAGTCAATGTTGATGACATCACACAAGTGTTTGGTTTATTTAATATGCTTAGGCCAATATCTCTTTGTGTTCTGGAGGGATCTGAGTGCTATGACGTCATAGCCAGGCTATATAAGGCCACTTTGCATTCTAAATAGGGGAATGAAAGGAGTTTGAGACAGAAATGGAGATGGAGAAATTAAAGGGGGGGGGGGTGCAACAAAGACTACATTTACCCGGTATGTGCATGTACAATCCAGAGAAATCTTTTTTATTGTTCACTGTAGAGCTTCAAATGATTAATCCAAGTGAACCAAGATAGATACCCGTACCTACATGTACTGGTACCTGTAGATTGATTGGACTCACTACCCTTGGCCTTGTTACTTTGTGGTGCCCCTTGTCAGTGTGCCTACAGTAGTCTTCATTTTTGTTAAGTCTTGCCTTTTAACGCAAGGCCCACTTTTGCCTGAACTACATTTTTCATGGAATTTGGAATTGTTTTATGTAGGCCAAGTCATTAGCTTTCAATATTTAAGTGAAAATGTACTCTTAAAGAAAGGTTGAGGGAAAGAGAATGGGGAAAAAACAAAATGTTGAAGAGTAACAATCTCCATGTTTCAATTCTGTTTTATACAGAGATTATGTACAGACATACTGTAATTTGTTTCACATCCTGGTTGTACATGAGGTAGGCCTATTGATTGGTATGGAATTAACACTTCCTCTTCTTTATTGTACTGAGTCTATTGATGATTCTCAGTGGAACTAACTATAAATCTTGTTGAAAGTACATGCAGGACAGTGAGGTAGAAGTTTGTAGAACGTGTAGTATAACATGTAGGCCTTTTAAGATGGAAGTCAATCTACATGTAAGCTACATGTACATGTGTCTTTAGAAAGATGGTAAATAATTATCAGGATTAGGACTCAGGATACAAATACATTTGTATTTTGTTAACATGAAGGCCTACAAATTTATACTACATCTTTCTGATTAATACAGCAAGATTACATGTAGGTCATACATGTACATACCTGTACATGTAGACATGTACATGTAGTATACAATTGATTTTGATAAAAATGAAGTCCCTGCATCATTCAACCTTATACAAAATACAGTGTACATACATGTAGTAAAAACTTCTGACAGGCCTTAAAAAAATCAAGGTGAATTTTATACCGAGCATGTACATGTACTGCCTTTTTCACTATTCTTGATCATACAAATTCAATGCCCCACACAATGTAATGATTGCAAGACATTGTACTAAGATCTGCACACAATAGCGGTATGTGTGGTATAAAAGCAAAGCAATTTATAATTCACTGGAAGCTATCCAATGCATTAGAGTGAGCAGCGTAAATGAATGGGAGACTATGCATGCATGCATAGAATAGGTGCTGGATGTAGGTTATTTTTGTGCTCCCTATAGGCACAGGGGTCATTTACATTACAGTGTGCTCAGATCATAGGAGGCTTTCACATTAATCACAAGCTTCAGAGGAGATGTAGTTTGATGATGATGATTATTATTATCATTTTTTTTAATGGGGAGGGGGGTGAGGTCAGCTTTGAATTGAATTATTGCTTGTTGTACATGTACATGTACTTTGATAGGGCTCAACAACCTACTCCCTATATAACTAGTAGCCACTCCATGCATGGCTAGTGCATGCACAGCGCTGTACCTACAGTGCTGGAATCCCGTTCCGTAGACCTTGTATTTTACACCGTGTGGCATTTACATGTATTTAGTTCCCAAGACCCTGTACTTTACTCTTTAAATCAGTTCCATAGATCCCAATGTCAGAGTTTCGAGAGGCACACCCCCTTCAAAAAATAGTTTGAGTGCTTCCCTCGCGAGTAAAGTGCCCTATACAATTAATTGTTAAGTTTAAGGGGAATTTGATCCAGACGATGCATTGATTTCAATAAAATCAGGAAAATTATAGAAAAATACATAAATATTAGATAAAACTTGCTCTTTTTGTCTCACCTGCGAAGCAGAGTGAGACTATAGGCGCCGCTTTTCCGACGGCGGCGGCGGCGGCGGCGTCAACATCAAATCTTAACCTGAGGTTAAGTTTTTGAAATGACATCATAACTTAGAAAGTATATGGACCTAGTTCATGAAACTTGGCCATAAGGTTAATCAAGTATTACTGAACATCCTATTAAAGTTTCATGTCACATGACCAAGGTCAAAGGTCATTTAGGGTCAATGAACTTTGGCCGAATTGGGGATATCTGTTGAATTCCCATCATAACTTTGAAAGTTTATGGATCTGATTCATGAAACTTGGACATAATAGTAATCAAGCATCACTGAATATTTTGTGCAAGTTTCAGGTCTCATGATTAAGGTCAAAGGTCATTTAGGGTCAATGAACTTTGGCCGAATCGGGGGTATCTGTTGAATTACCATCATAACTTTGAAAGTTTATTAGTCTAGTTCATTAAACTTGGACATATGAGTAATCAAATATCACTGAACATCCTGTGCGCGTTTCAGGTCACATGACCAAGGTCAAAGGTCAATGAACTTTGGCCGAATTGGGTTTATCTGTTGAATTACCATCAAAACTTTGAAAGTTTATGGATTTGATTCATGAAACTTGTACATAAGAGTAATCAAGTATCACTGAACATCCTGTGCGAGTTTCAGGTCACATGATCAAGGTCAAAGGTCATGTATGGTCAATGAACTTTGGCCATGTTGGGGTTTTTTGTTGAATAACCATGTACATGTACATGTAAGAGGCATTTTAAGTGAAATATAAAGTAATGGGGAGAGTTTTTCACAATTACCAATGTGAGGATCTCCATAGCATTAGTGATCGCAGTATTCAAATGCTCATAACTTTCTCACATTTGTCCGATTTTTCTCAAACGTTCGTTGATCTGTGTCTTTCATTTTTCTGTTTTCACACAAGCAATCTTATTCGAAATGTTTCATTTCATTTAAATTACCGGTAATATGTTTTCTTGATTCTCTTGTTTTGATATACCATTAGTGTTGGATTCCCATTTACATTATAATCCAGGTTTATAGCATTTCATGAAACTTAATAGTCAATTATGTTCACTGAATATTGTTAAAAACTAACGAAATCATTCTACATATGTATGAGTTTGTTCCAGAGCATACATTGACTCTACTGACTCTGTATGTTTCATGAAACACTCCTCGGATCAAAGTCATTTATAATCTGCAATTACATGACATGTACATTGCAGGTAATGTCTTAATGAAATATTCATATTAACAAGCCTAATGACATGCATACATGTATTACAGTGGCAGCAGGAGGCCACTAGGAACTACATAATATTGCTTTTGATACTTCCCAGTATAATGACCAAAATGCAACACTTCTAAATAGATCAGAGGGAAATTTTGTATGGGAACTGTGTGTAGGCCTACATGTACATGTACATTGTATGTGTACCTGTATTTTTTTCTCTCTTGTCAACTCATTTTAGACTTCAAATTTACCTTTCAAATTGAAACTTGGGATAAATAAATGAGATGTATTCTCATTTTAGCAGGACTACATGTACATGTATTTCAGTAAATTTTTGGGAAAAAAATTACCCTCAGTACATGTACATGTATCTTGTGTGGGCAATGCTCAGCAGTAACACTGTACATGTAGCGGGTACATACAAATCCTATTACAGTATTTTGTTCAGCCTAATTTTTTTAGAATGTTCTACTGTTTGAGTTTTGATGCAATGATTTATGGTTCAAACTTGAATTCAAACTCAAAGCAACTTTTATTTTTTTTTTAGGTTCTTTAATGCATTTCACTTCATGTTCAGGGCCTGTCTTTGTACAGTATTGCTTTGAGGAAGTTTTCTTTACTTTCTCCAATATTTAGGTTGATTTTAAAGTTTGCAGTTTCTGTTTTAGATTTCCGGAATGGTTTGAATCAGGAAATGTTCCTATCATTTGTGGAGAACATGTTTCTGTATGAATCCACACACAAATATACCATTGACTGCTTACATGCTATTAGTTACATAATAATCCCCAGCTTATAATCAATTACCCATCTGCTCTGCTATTAATTAAATCACTCCTTTGTATTACTAGCCCAGCCCACATTGAATCAGTGCAGTCTGGATTAGGTTAAAATCAGTGCATCAATTGTGACATTATTAAATCCTAAAATGGTATTTGCACTCTTTAAACCTTTGGTACTCCTTGTGTATTTTGATGAATTGATCGTACACTGTAGCAGCCTATTGACAGGCATCTGTATGTATAGGAACATAAAGTTGTTTAGATGAAAATGAAAGAAAAAAGAAAATTTTTATTTGAGTGTTTGAAATATAGACATTATCTGAAATACAATATACTCTGAAAATTAATTTGCACCAATGGCTCTACAGCCACTGTGCAGCACTAGATCGATGTTGCTCTATCCCTGAAATCGTTGAACGCAAAAAGATTCATAACAAAAATGGCCGATCGAGACGGGGGTAGGAGAGAACTTTTCGTTTTTTTGAGGTTCCAGTTTGTGCCCAGATGTCAGGAAACTGCCACTCGTTAGACCTTCATCCATATAATCGTGGTAAGTGCTTGATTTCTATTTTAACTATTTATTTGGAGAATTATTTTGACCATACTCAGAGATGCCAAGTTCAAAGACCAGCTATGCGTGAGATTTTCTGTGAATCTGAGTGAGATCACAGACATTGTGTACAATGTATATGGGGATAGGCTGTGATAGTTGCGTGAGACAGAGATTTGAGGGGAGGAACAAGAGTCCAAAATGCTTGAGTCTCACGCATGATGCGTGAGACTTGATAGCTCTGCATACTTCACGCTTGTCAGGTGAGTATGCCAAATTACACGTAAGGTCCTTGGCTCCCGCCCGCGTAGCGGGCGGGAGTTCCCTGGGTTATGTATTGGTGAGTGAGCCAACGCAGTTCAGCGGAACAACGAAAATACACAGAGACTGAAGCTTTTGGTCTAGAATACACTGTGAATCGTGATGGGCAAATGCAGCCGATATTTACTATCGGCTTGGCGATAGTAAATAGTAAGGTAAATTTTCAGATTTTTCCGCTATTTTTTTTGAAACCCCTACGCGGGCGGGCGTTCCCTGGGTTATGTATTGGTGAGTGAGCCAACGCATTTCAGCGGAACAACGAAAATACACAGAGACTGAAGCTTTTGGTCTAGAATACACTGTGAATCGTGATGGGCAAATGCAGCCGATATTTACTATCGGCTTGGCGATAGTAAATAGTAAGGTAAATTTTCAGATTTTTCCGCTATTTTTTTTGAAACCCCACTCACAGGCCTGAATTCCGTCCGTTTCCGCGATCACGGAAAATCCCTGTCCCTATAACAGCAACTCCCACAAACAAGTTTTTTGTGTGACACGGCTGGGTCTTGAACTTCCGACCTGGTTGTGAGAAGGTTGGTCTATCGGTTGATACAGCATAACTATTTTCATGTATGTAGTACCTGGAAAAACAATTTTGGAATTCATACATAGAGTGTACAAATAAGCAATGTACTACATGTAAAATGCATTTTTCAACCGCATTGTTGCAGTTACCGTGTTTACATGCTGCATAAAAGAAAGCCGATTCTGTATCGTTTTTTTTGTTGCTTGTAAATGTGATTAATCTCAGTTCAGAATCAGCAATTTTGCACCATCAAAGTATTACATGTAGGTTCAGAACCGCGAGCTGATGCAGAATCGGCTTTTTTACTACATGTAAAGAGAAAGCCGATTCTGTATTGGCAATTGGCGCGCATTTCATTTACTTTACCATTATGACGTACTTCAAAGCCCATGGATCCAGCATTGTCTTTTATATTTCAGGTACATGTATTTGCCACGCGAGCTGTAACAGCGTTTAACGTGGTGCAAGATAAATCAAAAGCTGATTCTGCATCGGCTTTTGGTTCAGAAGGTTGAATACATGTAAACACGGTAAGAGTCATGTACATTTTATATACATGTACAATGCACATGATACTTTCATGTACTCAATATGCCTACATGTACATGTAGTAATTCATGTGCTTGCTGGTTGCTTGTATTGAGAAAATAGGAAATTAGATTGGCTATCAGGGAAACAAGCTTCAGGTCATATTAAAGGTCATAGTACTTGCAACTTGTATTGATAGAGGTCATAATTTACCTGTACATCATTAACAAGTAAACAAAATATGAATATAAATATGTCTTTCATTTCTTAATAAGGGGTAGTTTGGGCTGAAAATATATCTTAATATACAATTGTAAATAGAGTGAAATTAAGAGAGCAAAATGCTCATGATTTCATCATAATCTGATAACAAATAAAGACGTTCTTGAATTTTAAAGTTAAGCAATATATTGTGAAAACAGATATGTAATGAAAATATTCATTAGGTGGGCTGAGGATGTCCCCATTTTGCCATTACTTTAATACATATTACAAGAAATCATGATTATTTCATATTTTCACACATGTTGGAATGATATACATGTACATGTCTGAGAGTTTCAGCAATTTATACTCATTAAATCAGTTGTCAATCCAATTGTATTCATTCTTGGATGACAAAATTTGAATAAACAAAATTTCACAAGACATAATAAACTACAAAAGAATAAGTGGGGATGTGACATCATCAATTTGGTCATATAATCATGACATGCATAGAACTGTTTCACCCAAATCATACAATTAATTGTCCGATTTTGATGAAATTTTCAGTGCTTTTTCTACTTTTTCTTTCTTTTTTTTCAAACCATACATGTACTACTGCACATGTATTTTCAGGCTGGATTACCCCTTTAAGTTCTGCTAAATTATCAATAGTACATGTATTTTCAAGGAAACTGATAGTTGGTTTTGTTACAATGGCAAGAAAAACCAATTAATGTTAAATAATTGAAAACCAATTGATATTAAATAATTGAAAACCAATTGATATTAAAGCACAACCGAACCACTATTTTGTATTTCTTGAAAGTCATTTTTGTTATTAAAAAGAAAAACCCAAGTGACTGTGAAAAGAGTAGGATCTAGTCTCCAACTTTTAATTTTGTTTTTATTATTAAAGAGCCCATGAGTTGCAAAGTAAATGAAACCTGAGTATTTTTTAATATAGTACAAGGCAATTTGAAATTAACATAAGTGTGGGAGCCCTGTGCATAAATAATCCAATGGAAAATAATGATGCTGTACTATTCTATTCTGTAGACTGATGTTTGAAGAAAAAAATCATGTTCACATGAAGCTTTGATGACATGGCCTTTACGAGTCATGCTGCATACTTGAAGTAATCCATGCATTGTTTAATGTTAATGGCTTCTAATCGCAGTGGGGCACAACATTACAATCTGCTTCAATTATTGTCATCTTTCCTACTCTAGTCTCCATTATCCAAACTGGAAAATTTGCTCTCACCTTTTCCCTTCTACATGTAGTTTATCCATCTCGCTCTCTCTCTTTTTCTTCAATAATGGTTCCAATTCAATACCAATACCAATTTCTCCATTGTGTCCCTTTTCTTAATTTTTTTTGGAAAATGATTGCCTTGTATTTTGAGTCAGCAGTTGAAGAGATTATATGTTGAAACCCTTTGTGCTGATTGAATTGCCTTTGGTAATGGGACAGTGCTGGGTCCTTGGGAAGGTGCTACATGTAGGCTGCCTGTGTGAGCTAATTTCCCTAGATTTTCATTGGCATTATATCACATCATGTCCCAATATTGACTTTAAAAGAATCAAACATGAGAGAACAATTAATATATCAGCTAGTCCTTGCTCGTGTTCCTGACTTGTTTACGGAATGCACTGCTAACCAAACTTTGCCATATTTCTGAGCAATATTCTTTTCCTTCTGATACGTCAAAGTCCACATGTTTATGATGTTGCGTTAGGGGCGCTGATTATGGTGGTAGAAATCATGAAAAAAAACTTTTTAAATGATTAAATTGCAAAATGCTGAAAGAAATTGTTATTTTATATTATGGTTCTTCTGTATGATGATGACGTGTTCTACAGAGTATGAACACTTATTACCATTTCATTCTACCCTAGAGTCTGCACCATGCATGGGCCCATAATGATTGATTTTTGCCTGATCTTTATGATTGATTGATTGTATTGATTGCTGTGTATAATCAATCATAAAATCAGTGTATGACTATTCAAGCTTTGTGTTAAAGGGGTAGGATGTTATTGAGATGGAATAGGCTGTCATCACTAGCCAGTCAGTAGGTCTATGGTAGAGCTATGCAATGGTAATGGATAGCCAGCCTACACACTACAAATGAGATGCTTCCTCTTCTAGGGCAAGGTATGAATACAAGGTGTCTAATAATAAAGAAGTATGTAGCAAGATCCTGCATATGTTGCTTTGTACTGTACATTGTACATGTAGAAGTCTATACAATTGAAATTTATATTGCACATGTATGAGTGCCTGCCTAGAAAATGCATCTTATAATTTTCAACTTACTTTGTCAGGACTACAAATAATATGTAGGTTGAAGTACCAATATCTGTACAGTACATGTAGTCATGTTCATACATTCTTGTGTGATATCATATTTCACCTGGCGATCTACATAAAAACTATATAAACTGTCCATTTAGGGCTTACATGTAAATTATGCATGATTTTGTAGCCAATGAATATATTGCATAATATGGACTCATTACATGTTATTCCTTCATTTCCCCCCAAAAAATTCATACCTTAAAAGTTGAGTATAATGCTCCTATGAAACAGGGTTTCCAAATTTATCTGAGTCTATTATTTTTTCTATGCACAGCTTTTTAAAAAAACATGACAGAAAGCAGTGTTGTGTGTTCTGCATGCTCTTGCGTGCTTCAAGAAAAAAGACATGGATGCGTGCAAGGACCTTTTACATGTACAAATTATGTTGCGCAGATAACGTACAGTGTTGGAAGGCAAGGTGTGACCAAACCAAAGTGATTGACGTATACTGGGCATGTGGGAACTGAATTATCCAGCTGTGTTGCTGCTTATATGGGTTGTTTGGAAACAGAAGGACGGTATCATGAAATGTTGCCACCCTTCTAGCGTTGAAATGACAATGATGCCTGGATTGATCATTAATACTACCAAGAAGATGAATCTATTTGATGCTTCCTTACATTCAGGTCCGTTCACACTTAGTCTAAGAAGAAATAATAATAATAACGTTTTATTTACCCAGGGTAGTCACTTCAGTTTGGAAACTGCTCTACCAGCGGGCCCTGCATAACATAACATTATTACCCTTCTCTAATCTAAATTCTGAGTGCCAAGCAAGAAGGCAGAAGGTCCCATTTTTATTAGTCTTTGGTATGACTCGGCCGAGGATTGAACCCACAACCTCTCGTTCATGAAGGGGACGCTCTACATGTACCACTGAGAGGAATTAAAAAGTTTTGATAAGAAACCAAAGAGTTTACATCAGGGCAAGAACATGTCTGCCATTTGCAGTGCACAGTCATCAAGCTTGCAGTGTCAAAGAAGCTAGACAATTATCAATTCATTACGTACATCTATCACATACCCTGTGTTCAACAAAATTTCTGACTTCAAACATTGTTCATGACCGGGGTAATAATATGCTGTAACGCGCTTTGGGCCATTCTGGGAAAAGCGCTTTATAAAAATTGGCTATTATTATTATTATTATTCATGTGCAGGTAGGCTTTACTTGCTTACATGTACATCATCAAATGTCGTATACAGTTGTATATATTATAGCCCAGCTGTCTCTATGAATTCATAATTAGAGCAAAGACTAAAAACCTTTATCAGTTTTTGTGAATCATATTAATCCAACATGGCTTTTAATATCTCCAAGGCATGACCTACAACCTTAAATAATTGGGGACAAGTAATTAATTTTCCTTGGACAGAGGAAAGGGGTCACAAAAAAAAATGTTTAAGGAAAATAGAAAGGCCCAAATGCAATATACAGTACAATACATGTACAATAGGCAAGTTGTGGGTAGTAGTAGTGCATACATGTACGGTATGTAGCTAGGCAGCTTGGCCAACATACATACACGTACATGTATGCACAAACCTTCACACAGTAATTTTTGTGCATTACTAGTAATTTTATTAATTCAAACAATGTGACATCAAAAATCAAAATCATCTCAATATTTGTTGTATATGTTGCATGCCACAAGGCACATTTTACTTGTTGTTTTCTTAAAAATAGGTTATTTTACAAAGGACCTCTTTACATGTATGTTTCCACTTTTCAGGCCAGAACCAGCGTGTTCATACTAGTTAGTTCAAAGCACAGTTCCATCCATGCCTGTTTTCATTTAAACAGTGTTTCAGAATGCTGATCATATTCAAAACGTACATGTACAGTTTCTCCAGAATCAGGAAGAATTAACAAGAGCATGATCGTAATGCATTTATAATGATCAGTTGGCATATAGCGATGGAAATCTGTGGGCAAATACTGTGGCATGGTTAGACTTACCTCCCAACTCCTGGTTGTAATAATGGCCAACAATTGCATGTGTGATTATAAAATTAAGTACTATTGCTGTTAATATTTGTAATTTTTAATTTTGATGAATGTTAAAGGATAAAACTACATGTAGGGGAACATAAGTTATTATGATGAGATGACTTCACTCAGCATAAAACAAAAACAGTAGTTGAATGAATAATATCTATTATTTTAATACTTTATTTTGTCTAATTATTACATCCTCACCATGGTAGAAATTCGATGGCTATGTTATTGGTAGTTGAACCATGCAATTACTTAAAGCACAGAAGTTGTTTGTTCGAATAATCATGATAATTGTGGACCATAACAACACTCGCTAAATTTAAAAAAAAATGGTGCACCCAATTTGACCTCGCTTTCCTGCTGAACGAAAATTACCATGCTAAGCCAGTTGCAGATCGTAAAATTTGCCTCTGATAAATTGAGTTTAAACAGCTCTCCCAGAGACACGTTTGCAGTCTGCCTTCTGAAATAGTGTTTGAAAACACCAATTTTGTCTGCACAATGGAAGTATAAACACACCCGAGGAAAATGGAAGTAAAAAGGTACAGTGTTGGATTGGTTGCCTAAATATTTGGTGAAAATGATTAAATTAGAGAAAATAATTTCATTTGAGTAATACTGGATACAGTGTATTGCAGCATTCATAGTTGTAAACGGATTATCAAAACACAATGTTAACAGGACCAAATAATTGCAATTTTGATGCCCCCGCAGACAAAGTCTAGAGGGGGCATTAAGCCTTCCATCCATCAGTCCATCCGTACCCCCACTTGGTTTCCACAAAATACACTCAAAAATATCTACTGGATTTGAAAAATTTTGGTGTTTAGGTACATGTAGATGACACCAAAATACAGGCTAAGGTCAAATTCGGAGTTTGCAGGTCAAAGGTCACAGCTCATTAAATATACTAGTTGGTTTCAGCATGATAACTAATATGAAATATTCAACACATTAAAAGAAATTTGGGTAAGTAGGAAGATGACACCAAAATATAGGCCATGTTCGAATTCGGAGTCCGCAGGTCAAAGCTCATTAAATACGCGAGTTGGTTTCCTTAACTTATGAAATATTCAACAGATTAAAAAAAATTGGGTTTGTAGGTAGATGACACCAAAATACAGGCTAAGTTCTAATTCGGAGTCCGCAGGTCAAAGTTCACAGCTCATTATTACGAGTTGGTTTCGGCATGATAACTTAAGAAATATTCAACAGATATTAAAAATGTTTGGTATCTGGGTAGATGACACCAAAATAAATGCTAATTTTGAAATCGGAGTCAACAGGTGAAAGGTCAAACTCAATGTATGCGAGTTAGTTTCCAAATGTTATGAAAATAGAAACCACCACATTTATAAGGCGTATGAATATAAGATGAATTATTAAATTCATGAGTCACATTATTCATCGACTCAATTAAGAAATCTAGATCTCGACCTTAACAAAATCATCAAAGTTTGCACTGCTTCACTTTTTAGAGAATGAAATGCAAGAGCACAAAATGAATTTTTTTTAGCATGGACAAAGATCGCTGTCCTAAATATCATCATCTTCAAATCATCCTCTGTATCTTTTTCACCTTTGATCGCTTGATTGCTGGTGATACGAATGATGTTTGACCTGGCTCTGGGCAAGATGTAACGTTACTTTGATACATTCGGATCTTGCTGGCCGGGCTCTCCGGCAGGGCCACGCTGCAAGTCAATCGCAAATTTCTCTGGCTGATCAGTCTCTGCTGCATGAATAGCTATTTTTATTCCAAAGTCCCTGGTAGTCTACACCATCAAATGCAGCAAGGACTTAAATTTATTCCAGCTCTTTCCTTCAAAGCAATTTACTGGCCCTCTCTCCTTGGTTAAGACGTGCATGTAGCATATATTTGCTGGTGGTAAAGCGTCATTTTCGCTGTTAAAACATGGCGAAGACAACGACATCTTATCTGCCATCGTAGATTCTATATATGACGTATAGCATACATGTAACTGCATATACAGCGAATAAAAAAAAATAAACGCGAACAAGGTTACATGCATTGCACACGCTTGCACGCGTTCGTGGAAGTCCTTAACACACGGGGTGAACGGCGGAATTTTTAGTCGAATCAATGGTATGATTTCCCATATCATTTTAATTTTGAGTTCAGGAGCAGAATTTAGCGATGGCAACATGTATGTATTCACACATAATATTTTATCATGTCCAAGAACCGTGGTTGTATTTGCTGCCCCAAGGAATTATACATGCAGTTTATAAGTAGTATAATGGAATTAATTGTAAAACTAAGGGGTGAACTCATTATGGTACTCTGAGGGGATCACATCCTCTGGTGTACACCATGAAATCTGAATATTAAACAGAAGTTTAAGAATTAACACCATTGGAATTTATTAAATTAATGCTTGCTATTCCTCTGTCACTGGTGGTGTACTTTAGTTTTAACACTAGTGTACACCCTATTTACAAAGGAAATACATACAATACTAACACTTCAACAGACAAAAAGAAAATGCAGTAAAGGAAACAATAAATTATGGGAGCGATTTTATCCATATTGTTTGAAATCCCTTTGATCTGGAACGCATGATGAAAGAGATAAATATTGATCCCTTGCCAAGCCATGAGGGTGATGATGTAGAGTTTATGGGATTAGATTGCTTCGTCTGACCCTCTTTAGACCTGTGTATTGGCTTGAATGGGTTGAGTTGATGTGTCCTCTGGAATTATTAATGTTCTTTACATTCAGACAGGCTTTCCATTTCCTTTCCTTTTCTTTACTGCATCATGCCTGTGCATTATAATTGCCCATGACTGGAGTAGATGAACTATGGGGGAGGGGGGGGGGGGGAAAATTATTAACCTAGCTATCTGAAAATTTCAAGAATTCAAGGCCTATGAAGGAAAGAGAGAAGTATACAACCTTTGTTTTTCACCTATTTGTGATGATTCATGTATACTCTTCACCCTGTAAAACCTTCCCAATAATACTTAAGTTAATGGTCAAGTCCACCCCACAAAAAGTTGATTTGAATAAATGGAGAAAAATCGAACTAGCAAAATGCTGAAAATTTCATCAAAATCTGATGTAAGATTAGAAAGTTTTGTGTTTTATTCTTTGAATTATACAATTTTTCATTTTTTATATATTTGACAATAAGGACCAATTTGACTTAATCATATATTAAACAATGCTCATTCCACATGTTCAGGGAGAAATTAATTGTTGTTTCACTTGACAATGAGGAAAAAAATAGGATATTCCCTATTTTATATAGTAAAATACAAAAGAAATAGTAAGTGGATGATGTCGTCAGTCTCCTCATTTGCATACCCATATGCATATATTTAACGTTTTGTGAAATTAAGCAAAATTTTAAAATGTCATAACTTTCTTATTTTGCATCCGATTTTGATGAAATTTTTAGTGTTATGCTTGTTGGATTTTTCTCTTTTTATTAAAATCAACTTTTTGTTTGGGTCGACTTGTCCTTTAATATCAATGTACTGTACCATCAGTCTTACAAATTTAGGCCTAGGCCTAAATGTATATATTTTCTGTATCAATGGAAATACATGTACAAATGTATTTTATATTTGCTTGACATGTAAGTTATGTTTGTGTGTGTCTGGTCGTATATATTTCAATGTAGAGTGAAATAGGATTGAGTGAGTCAGACCAGAGGTAATGGCTATGAATATTAAATCCTCCCTCCATTCTCTCTTACTGAATTATCAGCTAGAATCAACCGATCAATTTCAGCCTATTTCTAGAAACCATCTAGTCTTGTTAACAGACAGTATGAATAATTGCTGACCAATGAAATGTGACCTGTACATATGGGTTTAGTTTCATTAAACTTGAATGATACACAGATTGAATGAAATTTCAAATGCAATTCAATTGATATAATATGGTACATGTACTCCAACTTTCAATATTTAGATATTTGTAGTTTAGTATTGACACATTTTCATACATCATTTACAAATGTAAAGGCAAATTGATATTAGCCAATCAAATATATGTTTTTAGTAGATTTCAAACAGTTATGATTTTAATAAATCAAACCACCCTGATAATACTGTAACTCCAAAACTAAACAAGACAAATAAAGAGAGAGAAAGAAGGAGGGGGGGGGGGGGGGGGAGATACTCCAAAGTATATTGAAGATGCATACATGTACATCCATCTTCAGGCATGCTATGTTATAGGATGTAGTGATATCATACTGTACATACATGTATAGTGCCTAGATATGATTGTGTTGTACAATCAGTTGCTTTTGTTTGGTTTAAAACTTCACTTATTGGTACATGTATGCTTCATCTAACTCTTCAGATCATAATTAGATATTCTCATCTTAGTTGCCATGGTTACTACTGTGATGATACACTCTTGGTTGAGTCACTGCCTCTTTCTAAACAATGAGTTTCTGAAAAATAAATATCTGCAGGATTTCAGCAACAATATTATTGCAGGAAAGCACTTTATAAATTACATGTATTATATAGATTACATGTACAAACAATTTCTTTGCTTGGGAGAGGGATACGTACTTCATGTTTTGCAGATCAGTTTGCTATACTGTGATTGATAATGAATTACAGTAGTTTCTCTTTCATCATTCTAATTTCAGTTTCTTTCTATTTTCCTCTTTTCTCTCTCCTGTTCTTCTGTAATTAGAGTAAAGAGAATAAGAAATAAAACAAAGCACTTATCTACAATTCAATGAGTTAAGATACTGAATGATAATAATTATGATGATAATGGAAGAATAATTTTTATTTGCTATTGTGGTCTTTTATATTATCACCATCACTATTTTCCTCATCATGACCATCCTTTCATGTGAACGTTGAGTACTGAGTGCAACAGAGAATGATTGATATGTTTTAATCTGTGGAGCAATTATTGATATGAACGAAGGCGTCAGGCCACCGTGACTCACCCTAATGTTGAGATTGATCCTTCCAATGAAGATTGTCATTATGTTGAGAAGTCATTAAATTGTCAATTTGATTGGTTGTTTACTATAAATGACTTCCATACTAAGCTTAAATCTTTTAGAGCAAGAAAGTCATTTTAACAAACTGTGATTTGTGTACATGCATGTATATTTCTGTTTCAAATTGGCATCATGCGGTGATATACTGGCTTGATATTGATAGTGGACTCAGTCTGACAAAATGTGTCAGGTCTTGATTTAATATCTAAGGCTATTAATTATTGATCATGGATTATAATAGAGGCGTCTTGGTGTAGTGGTTCTGACTCTTTGTCTTTCAATCAGAGGATTGTGTGTTCGAATCCCACCCGGCGCTAACGTCCCTTGGCAAGATGTTAATCTGCATTTGCCACTCTCCATCCAGGTGTTGATTGGTTAGCTGGTAGGATGGAAAGTTACTGTATGTTTACATTTGCCAGTTCCTTTTGAGGTTGCAATGAATGCAAGGAATGCTCCCCAGGGAGTGGAAATTGTGCACTCTTTTACATTTATAATTCATCAATTTTGTGTTCAATCAGTCAGACAGACTCTCACATGCACTGCACATTTTATGTATTGTGTGTTTAATTCTACTAATGCCCTTATGCCAGTCACTCAAAAATTGAAAATCACTGCGCGCGCTCTTCCAACTACTCTTCTGCCAGCCAGGCAATGATGTATATTTGTGCAATGGCAGGCTTTAAATTATGATAGGGCAAGACAATATTTCTATGTAATTTAAAATGGAAAATTAGACCACCATATACTTCAAGATCCCCCCTCAATGAGTAAGTGACTCATCGTATATTTTCCTTCAGCTTGTACATGTATAATATTTTCCCCATATCCCACTAATGTATACTCATATTTTTGAAGAAAACACATTTAATGTTGCATTACATGTATGTCATTGTTGACAATGTGTTGCCTGTTGGGAGTGAAAGAATTAGCAAACAAAGAACAGAAAAAGATATTTATACAAAAACAAGAGCAAGGCCTTTAGTTTCCTTTGAGTTCGAATCAGGGCCATGATGTCTAATTATGTATGGCAATATACAGAGTAAAGGTGCTCTCTGATTTTACACTCTCTCTAATGATAACATTAAATAGCTATTTTAGATGTCCTAAAGAAACATGGATCTTGGTATGTGGTTTCACACTTCACTGACAGTCTGGGAGTGTGTTCACACTCATTTTCATTCCAGGGTCAAAATGGCAAAAGGCACGGGTATGATACTGGCCATCTAAAAAAGCCTCAAATTTCCATCCCAATGAAGAGCATTTTGTTATGCCCCTCTCGAGGTTCTAATACCTGTTGGATCATTTTGATGTTGGCTTACAAGTACATGTACTCTATTATGAAACATACTCCATCAAATTATAAAAAATATATGTAAATTGCTAAAATTGCACCCATTCCTCTCTTAAAAAAATCATTGATTGGTTAGTGAGTGTGAACGTGATCTATTCACACATGGCTGATAAAGAGAAACATCAAAACCTGTTTGACATAGCAGGTGGCATCATTAATAGGCTTCAAACAAGCAAGCAATGCATCCTGGGCCAAGACAAGTTAGTAGGATGATATATACTTTCATGACATGCATTTGAAATGAAAAATGGCAGGTAGGCGATTGTCATTGACTGCTCAGAACGATGTCCAAAAGCCCACAAATTATCAATAAAATTTCATCCAACCCTAAAATAATGCTAATAATGTGAAAAATAGGGATTTATTCATGCTAAATACATGTACAGTGTATGGTTCTTAAAATATGTTTTATGTACTCGTTCATATTCGATGAACACAGATTTTAAAGCGTTGTTGGTACAGTGGCAGATACAAATTTTGATCAGTGCGAGTATTGTGACATCGCTAATCAAAGCATTGCGTCTTGAATTTCTACATGTATGTAATTTAAATGGAATTGTCACCTATTTAATAATGTTGTTTTGTCTATAATTGTCAATATTGGTAAGATATTTTCAGCGATACATCAACATAATTTTGTCATTGATATCAGCACTAGGTACACAGTTAATGTCACTGGTGGGTAAAATCTTTTTGCAAATGACTTCTTATGAGTGCCGTGAGTTGTAAAGATGACCAGCTTGTGACAGCAAAAATTGTAAGATGGCCAAAGAATACCGTAACTCAGAGCATTCTTACAAAAAAAATGTATGAATTCTAGAGCCATCTGAAGAAGACCTTTTAAGAATCAATGCCCCATCCATGAATCTCTTGTGGTCTTAGATTTTTAAAAGGGAAATTCACCCTGAAACAAAAGGAGAAAAATAATAAAGAATGTTGCTGAAGGTTTGAGGAAAATCCATGAAAGATATGGATTTGTGACATCATAAACTAGCAGCTGCCCCCTACAGAAATTTCCAAGCTTGCGGGAAGCGTGCGACTAGCTTGCGCAAGCTTGCGGCATGCTAGTAACTAGCATGCAGCTAGCTTAATAAGCGTGTGATATGCGTGCAGAGTAATAGTTAAGCGATCTTTTAGCGAGCAGGGACTGTTCGCTAGCATGCACTCGCTTATTAAGCGAGCGCCCTGCTAGTCGCATGCTAGTTACTAGCAAGCGGCACGCTTAAATTTCTGCAGGGGCGCCCTACATGTATATGTTATGTAATATAAAATGCATAAATATTAATCATTTAATGGTTTATGATGGCTTATTTTGTTTTCTTTTTAGGAACAATTGTGAAATGATTTATCTATATTGCTATGTACTGAAGGTACAGTAAAAATCATTTTAGATTTTATAAGAAAATGACATTTCATTTATTTTTTTCCATATGATATGCAGGAAAGCTGTGGTGTGATGTCACAAATCAAATAAGATTCTAATAACTTTTTATTTGTTGATGGATTTTTCTCAAACTTTTGGCAATATTTGTTCTTACTTTTCTGCTATTTTTTTACAATAAAATTTTATTCAAAGTGAATTTCCCCTTTAATAGGTGAAATATGAATATATCGTTTCCGATTTTATGAAGTGGCACACACGACCATTGATGCACGAAATCACTTTTCGAGATAAACGCGATTAAAGATTTTTACATTTTCAATTGCCAGTTGCTATAGGATTGTGAAGTTTAACAGAATAAAGAATACACATACCACTAGCCAAGTATTTACTCCTGCTTCCCATGTAAAAATTTTATCGAATAAACATCAAATCTTGACATACACTGTACAGTAGCAGTGATTCAAACACAAGCATGACAAGTGTCGTTTTGTGGAAAATATTACTTCAGCGTGCGTAGAAACGGGGCGCACGTGCGTGCCATTTCGTGAATTATTTTACAACAGATTTTGAGGCTAGTGTTGTTTTTTCACTTTAATTTTCTCATTAATTACAGAGAATTTGGTTCTAAAATTTTGGGAAAATGATAGACCATAGCCAAGGCATACTAAAGCTGAAAGATACTTGAAATTGAATACTAAAACAGAAAGATACTCAAAATATACTTTTCACTTGATTTGGGTGTGTTGTGCCACTTCTTGGATTCAGCGACGTCAAAGAATCCACAAAGTGGCACATGCAAAAGTTGATGCGCGTAATCACTAATTGAGATATACGCGAATAAAGATTTTCACATTTTCAACTGCCCATCGCTGTATGATTGTAGAATGCACATACCAAGGTATCTACTGCTGCATTCCATGTTAAAAATCTATTGAATGAACATCAAATCTTGATGTACATGTAGCAGTGATTCAAACACAAGTGTCGTTTTATGCGTACAAACGGTGCGCACCTGTGTACCACGTCATGGATTTTTTTACAAAGGATTTTAAGGCTTGTGTTGCTTTTTCACTTGAAATATCTCATTAATTAGAGAGAATTGGGTTATAAATTTCGGTGAAATAATAGACCATGACTAGAGAATGCTAAAACTGAATGAAACTAAAAATTGACTTCTCATGTGATTTTGGAATGTTGTGCCACTTTGTGGATTCAGGGATGATATATACACTCCAATTACAATTTTTTTTCAGGATGACTTACAAAGACTAAAAACATACACTCTTCACATAATGTACCAGTATTCATGTATAATGTGCAGTTTTAATGATCCATTTAAAATTGCAATAATGCCTTTTGATGCTTTAGGCCTAAAAATTATTGTTACCCTCACCTGACAGTGACTGAGCGTAAAATGAGAAAAATCAGGGAAGCTATTTTTAATTTTAAAAAATCCAACATGCTATTTTTTCATATTAAAGTAAAAATAAATTCAGGCAAAGAATTTGCTCAAATGTGGGATTTTTCAGGTGTGATTTTGTGTTTGTGCTGCACAGTGGCGATGGCATCATTTTTTTTAAATTAATCTATTTGTAGTTTGATTTATACAAGGTAGCATTGTCAGAAGTGCTTCCCACAATAGCCCTGTCCACATAACATTTGTTACAATTATTAAGTAATTGAATCAATAATATCTACATAATCAATAGCACAATTACATAACAGTATTTACATATCTATATAAACATGAAACCCAAAAGAATTAAAAAAGTTACAAACTAAAAATATCCATTAAAATCTTAAGAAAGAATCAATCACCCCCAAAACAAAAAAGATTTTGAAAAAGAGAAAAAAATCATATGAAGTTTGTTCTGATCTAAAAATTACAAAAAAACTCACATATAAAACAAGGCATTAAAATGACAATTTTCATTCACATATTTTGATTGTTTCATACAATATATGAAAAATCATTATTTCCTTTGATTTTGATGATTAAATCCGGATTTAAAAGCATTTAATGACCGACTGATTTACATAGACATTGTTTACCCATCCTGAATTCAACTGGCTGCACATTATTACTGAGAGAGCTAATCATGTGAATCAACCCAAATTTCTGACTTTGGGCTTTGTATGAGGACAATATACAATTTTTTTAGTTGTCAACATTTTGATATTGAAAAAGTATTTTAGATTTTATAATTTCTGAATATCAGATAACATTCTTGATGTAATTTCATAGAAATCCAATACCTTGAAATTATAATTTTCATCTCTTAAGAACTCTGGATGAAGAAAACAAGGCAGCATTGAACAGAGCCCCAGCACCAACTGCTCTCTACTCTTTTGTTTTCACCGCTATTTCTATAGAGTTAAACTTTATCATCAAACTGAATTTATATTGTTGACACTGTAGATTGCACATATTTTTTTTGATGAAAACCAACATGTGAACACAGCCCAGACTGTTTTCCTAATAAGGTCATGACATCAAGATAGGAATTCATCCAATTCTAAGTGGAATCTTCAAGAGGGTGAGACAGACACACAAATTCAAATCTTAAAGTGACTGACAGTGGTGCAATTGTCACTTCCATTATCGAGCCATGGGGGGGGGGGTAACAATCTGAAGGGTGAATCATATTGATAATAATATGAGCAGTTATTTTCACATACAGATTTTTGTGGGGGATACCGACATTGTTGAAATTGCATTTTAAGGTTACATGTACATGTATACCAAACACTTCCACAGCATTAACCAAGCAGGTAAAAAGGATGTTCTGAAATATGCTCATTATATTTTCCATGATGACATGTATCTTTAATATGTCCATGTATAGGAATAATATTGAAAAAGTTGGTTTTACATAAAAAATGTAGAATTTTTATGAATAGAATCCTACACATCTAAGATCTCTGTGGTCATGTGACTTTTGAATATTAACAAGCTTTCGATTGTCTGCGAGTGCAATGTATTCCTAGTTCACCGGAAGTGGTGCCACCGCTCGTTCAGTATCACGTTCGTACATGTATATTGATGAAAACAGTTTCGATTTAAGTCGATGTATTCATACCAGGCCACAGCATATACCAGCGTGATAGCGAGCAGTCCGTGGGCCGAATCAGGCGTAACATCACGCTACGAACCAGTGGGACGACTGGTTGCAACATTTGCACTCTTGTTCGAAAAAACACAGTTGTTTGGAAATAGAACATCAATTGCCTATTGGATATGTAGTGTCTGAAAACAGGACACACGAAATGTAATGGAAAAGCTGGTAACAAGCAGTAATTTGCAGTTTACCAGCCCTGCTGAATCAACGAAACTCAAATGTTGATGCGTCTTCATTCATTTTTGCAAAGCTTGGATGACGTCATCATGTACAAACTAGCGCTCGTTCGAGCACTATGACACCGAACGTCAAAACCCACAAATACAAGTCTTAGATTTGGGCAGTGAACGAGAAGGCTCGTCACAGATTACTTCGCGCATGCGCAGCACTCCCAAATTTCCTTAATCTCTTACGTTCACATGGCTCGTCACAGAAAAGGAAAGGTCTCTATTAATGAGTATGCATATAGCTGCCCAAGTAATGTATATGTAGAGTCAATCAGATGACAATAAAATCAAATTATTTCATGGAAAATACATTTGAATATCATGAATATTGGTAACATTATTCTAGGAAATTATGTTGCATCTTTTATTTTCTTTCCATAATTTTTCAAAACATGGTGTTAGCATGCATGCAGCCGACCATAGCCTACCTCAGCAGGACCAGGCTGGGTGCCTGCCGCCGTGGTTATGCCAGCTCACGTATCTCATGTATCTTTGTTATAATATTGATGAAAACGCTTAGTCATAAAACCGTTGTCACCACCATGTAATATTTTAGGGAAATACAAGAACAAATATTTCATATTTTGAAACATATTTGATTTAATAACTTTTCAAACAAAAATAATGAAAAAGAGGAAATGAAAATAAATAAACTCTACAATCTACCGGTACTAAAAACATTGCTCTGAGAGGATTTCGGTGGTCACAAAATTAACTGGGCAAAATCTGGGTGAAATTAGCAGACTGGCTTATTTATGACATCAATTTAATCCTGTTTTACTGAAGATTTACAAAAAATTAAGACGATAATTTAGTGACAGTTTTATTTTCAAAATGTGGTACATAATTATTCCATTGTTTGTATATTTTTTGTTTCTATTATTTGAATCCGGTATGTCATAATCTGTTAGTTTACCGGGGGGGGGGCTACTTACATTGACGAGTGGATACCATGCGCGACCAAATAAACATGTAAAAAGGATGTCTTTGTCACGATAGGGCACGTTACGTACGTAACGTGATAAGGGTGTCAAAAACACAAAAATAATGAAAAAAGGGTATCTATTTCGTTTGGAAAATTACGTGTTTAGGGTCGAATTTGCGGGGATGATAAAACAAAATTAAAATGTTTTTTAAAGGATGTCCTTTTTGCCCCAACACTTCGTGTTTAGAGTCCGATTTACGCGAGGTGTAGAAGGTGGGGTCGTACTAAACCATATACTGTAAAAGCTGTTACTTTCGCGTTCGCGGTCCCGACATTTTCGCGGGTTGTTAAATTAGCGATCGAAAGATGTATGAAACATTTCCACAGCATTTTAAAGAAGCAAAACTAGTGCAATTCATGTGGAAATCTGCACTCCTCAAAGTCCCATGCTGTTATGTGCTTTGTAAATAAATATGTCCCTGTAAAAACAGTTATAAATTGTGGAAAAAGATGGCTTAATGTTCACTTTTTTAACCTTTAGATCTAAAAATTCATCATGCCACAGGATCTATAGGGTTAAGCAATCTTTGGAATTTGTGTTGTGTTCGATTCATTTTTCAAAAAGTTGGTAAAAGTGCAAAATTGTGGAATGTTGTGAACAGAATAAATTCAGTTGTTCTACATGTAGCTGTGGATCGATTGGGCACAGAGTAATTCATCCGCATGCAAAGCATGCCGGACGGGTGTACATGTAAGTAGTGATCACATGACTTTATTGATTAAAGTGATTGTTTAACATTGGTTTGACTTTTAAAAAATCTGAGCTAGAAGGTCACACTTGTCACCTGTGTCTAGGATATGTTACAAAAATGAAGCCCAGAAAAAATTGCGTTCGAAAATAATTATTTAGTGCTTCAAAAATTGAAATATAAAGTGACCGGAAACACCATCTTAATTTCATCCCATACACTTATGTGTACTATTTAGGCGTCTACAAGACGCCTATTTACAAAATCGGGCTTTCCCTTGTAGTTTTAGCTTTTCATTCTCAATAATGGTTGTTTTTAGGGTTTATTAGTTCTAATACATGCACTGATACACAAGTTTCATCTTGGTTTGAGAATTTTTTAAATCGGCTGCTCACAAAGTTAAACAATACCTTTAAAATAATTCATTGGAAATATACAAAATGTTTGTACATATCAAAATATAAGTGATAGAAACAATGTCATGTTCATACTCTAATAATTGAGGCCTTTGGGGAGGCTAGACTGCATTATTTAAATAAATTTGATTTTGATTATTTTTATCCACAATGCAGTTCGGGTAATTTTGGCAGTGACCTGACCAAAATTATTGTTAGTCTTATTTCAGGCCATTTAACTTTTCATTGAGCTGGACAAGTACCCAATTCACATTTCTAGTTTTAATGTACTGTTAATTTTGACTAATGTCAGGGAATTAAAACCAAATCTATTGTGGGATTGATTTTTGATGAGCTATGATTTAACGTGATGAATGTTGGTCAGTAATACTCATGTGAGCCATAGGGACACTAAGGTAGAAACTACTATACTGCCCTCTCTTGGGGGAATTATGAAAAGTAAGCTTGATCAGTACAATACTGTGTATTCTTTACAGAATGAGTGTGGAAGGGGAGGATGGGGGACGGTTGTCTTGGCCCCTCCAATTTCCTTGGTTTAAGCTTAGCCCACTTTGGTCTCAGACAATATTCAACCAAGATAATAGCAAAGTACAAGGTGGCCCTTCTAAAAAAAGCAGGGTTAGTCAGTTTCTTCTGGTGTAAAGAGCTGTAATTTGAAACGGGAATTGTGAAAACAGGCTAAGGGAAGTGGAGGTAAGTATCAACCAATCACAGAATTCAAAAGTTATTAAACGCATGCTGTGTTGCAAAATCATAAATATTCAGGAGCTTTGCCATACATGTCCAGGGGTTAAAGGCATTGAACCCTCGGCAATTGAAGCAAATAGTGTGTGGTGAAGAAAGCCCGGGGGGGGGGCACTTCCATTGACGAGTGGATACCATGCGCGACCATGGGGTCTCGAAAGCACCCTAAACACATATTTTCCATATTCTGAAAATGCACCCCTTAACAAGTAATGGCGTTTGAAACCCTACCCTTAACAAGTATTGGAAACAAAGCGATACTCTTGGCAAGTATTCCCTGAAATGAACCCCTAAACAAGTAAAGGTACATGTGTATTTTAATAGTTACGTTACGGACGTCGGTTTTACCGGCCTTTACTGACATTGGGTTTAGTACGTCCCCACCTCTCGCAAATCGTACTCTAAGTACGTAGTGGTCATAACTGTTGGGGATTGCCCTTGATAAGCGTCTTTGGCTTTTTGGCAATTCCTCCGTATTCAGATTACATTATGTTCTGCTTCTTTGGTTGTTTTTTTGTATTTTTTGTTGTATTTTTGTCATTCTTAATTGATTCTTGTTTGTATTTTATCATGTTTTTTACATTGTACAATATGAATTTGAATATGGAAATAAATGAATTGAATTGAATTGAATTGAATAACTGTTGGGGCAAAAAGTACAACCTTTATAAAACATTTTTTTATACCCTCTCAAATTTGACCCTAAACACATAGTTTTCCTAGCGAAATAGATATTTGTTTTTCATTATTTTAGTGTTTTGACACCCTTATTACGTTATGTACGTAACATGCCCATCTTGAAAAAGACATCCTTTTTACATGTTTTTTTGGTCGTGCATGGTATCCACTCGTCAATGTAAGTGGCTCCCCCGGGAAGAAAGACAGTATGAAACTCCTAAAAGATAGTATGGGGTTAGGAAAAATGTAGTCTGAAAAAATATACACATTATAGAGTAACCATGGAGCTATATTATAGCTCCATGGAGTAACCAACACACTTGTAGATATCAAATTGACACATTTCAAACTGCAACAAATCCATATTAACAAAACTGCTTCCATTCACATTTAATGATAGATTTCTCTTTGAAGATATAACAATTTCAAAATGAGATCGTACCAAATGCAATTCTCAAAGCACTCAATAAATATGCAGATTCAGATGTCAGATATTTTTTCCAAGCAATGTCCCACATCTGTGTTGGTTATCTACAATACCAGATATAGATCCATGATGACATTTCATCTTGGTTTTACAGACTTCTATTAGTGTTTACTGCAACTACTATCAATCTAAGGATTTAATAACATTACAAGGGGGAATGTACACCCTGTACAGCATGCAAGTCACTCCCTCAATGAATAAATGATACTGAGGGTTCTAAACCAGAAGGCTGCCCTCTGTTAGATGGGCAAGGAAAATGTCTCTAGTTTTTCATTTCCGTGTGGTGCCTCCTACAACAAACATTGTAAGTAGGGGGAATTAAGGGTGCTGAAACCAATTGTGAATGTCGCCAAAAGTGCTGCTTTTTTAATTGTTAAATTTAAACAGCGCTCAAATATATTCATTTTGGTGTAGATTTTATATTACAGTCCCATGGCTGTGTCTTGTGTTGGAAATATGATTTCTTGCACAAATGCACCAAGTAGTTCTAAATAATTAATATTCATTTCATAATCTAAACTTTAATATATGCATCAAATAGCTTTCATCTACATATTCTCAGATTTGGGAGTAATCTTATCTTTAATTTTGATCATGTTGAAAATGTATGAATTGTTGGATATACTGTTACATAGTGCACATAATGTTGTATGACATGGAATTATTTAGCAGGGGGGGGGGGTCCAGTCAAGAATTTTCTGAAAATGTTTGAAAATAACAGATGGATAATGAAAACATTTGTGAAATTTCCCTTGGGGTGGGGGCACAAGAGAGGTTGTATTTCCTTTCATGTACTAAAATAAAAATTGATGAGAGTCCCAAAATAGATTCATGTTTTAGGTTGCTGCATCCAGGTAGGTGAGACGATATGTCATTGTTTTCTGTGTTTCAACACCACAAGTTATTGGCATGTTAATAAACTTATTTCAAACAAATTTTCAGCGTAATCAGATGCTTTATTTTATGTGTAACTTTTCCTCAGAGGTTCTGTTTTAATGTGTGCATGACAACCATAGGCATAGAATGATTCATGTGATCAATGGGCTTCAAGAAATTGATAGTCCCAAGGCCATGAATGATAGGAGAAGGGGTTCATCGAGATCACCATTCTTTATAATTACTTCCCGTCTTAATTTTAGTTTAAAAATCATCCTGCCACATTAGTTTGCAGAACAGCATAAACCACCAAATAGGGGCTTCCCAAAACCATGTACAAAAACGTAAAATGACCATCTGGTCAGCATGGTCAGCATGGTCAACCCCCACCTTTCAAAACTGTTGCGCTGCCCCTGCAAAATATAACACACATCATTCCAAATTTCCAATGCATCTGAATTTAACATTTCATACATGCCAACAAAAGGGGAAGGACAAAAGTGAACCCCCCTCACTAAAGTCATCCATGTGGAAAAGAACCTAGAGAGAACACAGCACCACTTGATAACTGCACACCCAAGCTACGAATTCACCATGAATATTTACATGTACTAATATACTCTCATATCCAAAAACAATTTTCAAAAAAATTCTTCCATTAATCAGTCACAAACAATCATGCATTTCACACTTGCTATGTGACAAACTTCACAATAAATACTGAAGAGCGAAATCTTTTTTTTTTTTTACTTTCATTAGAATTTAGATCAATTTTTCTTCCAACTGTAATGATGATATTCATAAACATGACAATGTGACTATCATTGTTATCAGTTCAGGGAATACATGTACTTGCCAAGAGTATCGTTTTGTTTCCAATACTTGTTAAGGGTAGGGTTTCACACGCCAATACTTGTTAAGGGGTGCATTTTCAGAATAAAGAAAATACGTGTTTAGGGTGCTTTTTGAGACCCCATGGTCACGTATGGTATCCACTCGTCAATGGAAGTGCCCCCCCCCTTTCCGGGGCTGCACGAATTGCTATTTTCAGTCCAAAGTCCCAGGTAGTCTACACCAACAAATGCAGCAAAGGCTTAATTTTGTTCCAGCTCTTCACTTGAATTTACTGGCCGTCTCTCCTTGGGTAAGATGTGCATGTAGCATATATTTGCTGGTGGTAAAGCGCCATTTTCGCTGCCAGAAGATAACAAACACGACAACATCTTATCCGTCATCATAGATTCTATATTACGTAGCGCATATACAGCGAATAAAAAAAATAAATGTGAACGAAGCTACATGCATTGTACATTTTTGCACGTGCTCATGAAAGTCTTTATCACACGGTGAATGGCGGAATTTCCAGTTGAAACAATGGTACGATTTTGCATATTTTAATTTTGAGTATAGGGGCAGAATTCAGCGATGGCAACATGTTCTATGTATTCACACATAATATTTTACATATCATGTCCAAGAACCATGGTTGCATTTGCTGCCCCACGGAAAGTCATAATTTTAGCGACCATCCCACAGTCTATCTTGGTTGAGTTATGAATCGTCAGCCTCAACTGGACACACTACTAATAGGTTCCGATCATATCGGGGAGTTCCCTCTGACCCTTATGGCCATACCTAAAATGACATCATTTCATAGAAATAAATTCATATAACATTTTAGCACATGAATGTGAATTGGGACTATTACTGCTTCACATACATGTAAGTCCAGTTAGGTACATGCAGTATTATTTGATCCTTTTAGTATTTTGGTGACTAATTAGTTGCCCAACAGAATACCTATAATCACTGTTGCTGCATGTGTGTGTGTGTGTATTTGAGTTTTGACAGACGTGTATCAATCAGATATGATTATTTACGTCTGGGACCGACCTTTAACGTCACCATCCGAAAGACGTGACCAGGGCTCGAACTTCGAACCTCTGCATCAGTTTGTAACTTCCCCACAGCTTGGATTACAGGCGCACGCCACAACGCCCAGTTAAGCTAAGTTTCAGAGTAGTCTTGGTTTCAGGCCCCCTACCGAGAGAAAGAGCTGAAAAACATATACATGTATTCTCAGAAACTCAAGAATATTTGATGAACTCTTAATGAAAAATGTATGAATTGTGTCATTATTAACACCTACTTTTAGTGATTTTATGAATTCTCATTTTTAACATATATGAGCCTAAGGAGAAATGTATAGTTGTGTGTTGCCTTAAGGTTCTTTAAAAATTTTCCAATATTTTTCTCTAGTATAGCTTCAAAGAGTTGCAGTGCAGCAATTTAGTGGTACCACTCTGAGTCAAGAGTATAGTGACCTCTGTTAATTTGTTGGGAGGGATGTTTTTTACATTGTCAATTCCATTGACAGTATGAGAGAATTCTATGAATATTAATCATAGAATTATCTGTGGAAAGTGTGACGGTTATTAGGAAAGCAATCATCATTGTGGCTAGCTGTGATTAGTATGCAAGGAGTTATTACCAATGGTATAAATCGTTCACACTCACAAAAAGGTTATGCCAATGATTGGCGTTTCTCCAGAAATATAATTTTGGGAAGCATATAAATTGTAGAATCAATTCTAAAAGCATGTAATGTCTGATGTGGTCATAGATTCTCATACACTAGATATTTTGAGCTACCAACAATGCTGGTTCAGCAAAGTGAGACTGAATTTTCTATATTTCTAACAAATCTTAGTGATCTGAATTATCTTTTCTGATTGATCATGCTGGATTTATGACTTCTACAATCTACATAAGCTTGGGGTACTGATATCCAAGTCCTTTGGAAGCGTATAGAGACATAATTCAGAATGCGATATGTGCTATACAAGAACTTTATATTATTATTATTAGGTTTGTCAATACACACACAAAATTGTTTGATACTCTATTAATACAGGATGAATAATTTAAAGAGTGAAATGCATCTTACACTGTATGATCACCACTCGAAGTTCACCCTGACAAAAAGTTTATTTTAAAAATAGAAGAAAAAATGATTAAAAATATTGCCGTAGGTTTGAGAAAAATCCATCAAAGAATAAAAAAGTTAGTAGAATTTTAATTTGATTTGTGAAGTCATGTATGTGAGCAGCTTTTCTACATATCATATACTAGTAGTAAAAAATCAAAGAAATGTTATTATTTTTTAAATTGAAAATATTTATTTCTGTACCTGATTTGTAGCATCATATAAAAGCAGCTTTCCTACATATCATACAGTGTATGGTGAAAAATTCAAAGAATGTCATTTTCTCAAAAAAAATTAAAACGGTTTTTACTGTATCTTCAGAATATCAATAGTCAAATCATTTCACTCTTGTTAAAAAAATAAAACCCATGTCATCACAAACCATTATAATATTCAAATTTTGTGCAGTTTATTTTACACAACATATGGGGCAGCTGCTTATTTATTATGTCACAAATCCAAAACTTAAAATTCTAATAACTTTCTTAATCTTTGAAGGTTTTTCCTCAAACCTTCAATATTTTTAATGATTTTTTTCGTGCTATTTTTAAACCCAGTCACATATGGATGCCGAACTGATGGGGGGGGGGGATGAGGGTGAGGCAAGGAGTAGAGTGTGGAGGTCCGGCAAATGCCTTGAGGAAACTTGGAGGTCTGTGGGTGTTGATGAGGAGGCCAATGATGCAGTTTTGGGAGGCCCAAAACATCTGATGTTCTCCTTGAACTGCCTCGTTGGCTGGGTAATCCAGGATTGTCAGTGTTTCTATGCTGACAATGTTCTGTGTAGATTCCATGCCTTACTGGAATTGTCCTTGTAGATATCACTTGGTTGATGAGTTACTACCGTGTCATCAATGCTTGTCAATGCTTAATATGGGGCAAAATTGTGTATTGCTGTGTAGATACTTGAGAATACATGTTTGTATGTAACAGGGGCTTGAGCCATCTCACTTCAATCTCTTATCATCAGAAGCAGACCCCTTTTACATTCTTGATATCATTCCTATTTATTCAGGTCAATGACCTTATGAGATGAGCTCTGCATGTGTAAATAATCAGACCAGTAGCAGAATTCTTTAGGGGGGGGGTGGGTGGCCAAGGATTTTGATAACCCCCCCCCAGCAACAAAGGTCTTCACCTCCAATTTTAGGTTGTTTCCTACCAAAAAAAATTGACAAGTGGAAAAGAAGAAAAAAAAAAATTTTTAGGGGGGGGGGGTTGACCTCCTGTAACCACTACCCCCCTCCTGTGTATGCCACTGAATCAGACCAGGTTTCCATAGATTTTGAGTGTAACTTTGTTTTAATACCAAGAGCTTGGAATGTCAAACCCAATGATTTTAAATTCTTTTCCAAGATATAAGGAAAATAATGAAATTCAAGAGACAGTGGGGAGGGTGACAGAATTTACATTTTTGGAAATTGATTGAATCTAATACCCCTTTCATAAACCCAATTACTATGAATTAGGCGGCTAATAGCAGCATAATTTGGTCATAAAATTGGAGGAGGACAAGAGTTATCCGCATTACTCTGATGCTGCTATTATCCGCATAATAGCGGCATCGGGATAAGATTTTGAGTTTATGAACGCATTTCCAAATAATGTGGATAATTGCCATGGTGCGGTCACAAGGTCACCCTTTTCCAACACAACCGCATCGGAGGGGGCGTGTCCAGTTGTCATGGCGATTATCCGCCTTTTTCAGGACAGGCGCTCGTAAAAATAATGCGGCTTATTTTCGGAGTTTATGAACGCAATTTTTATTGAATTATCCGCATTACTCTTAGGCGGCTAATTGGAGGATAGGTTTATGAAAAGGGTATTATACCCTCTTCACACTGGTTTTATCCCTGTGCTGTCATGGGACACTGCTATAAACCTGCTATAAATACATTCACACAGTCATGGGATTAATACCCATTCACATTGCAGCAAGTGATTTTTGTTACCTCCATAACAAAACAAGTATATGCTTTTGACCCCATGAGTGACCTGACATCAGCATTAAAAGTAGATACTGGAACATCAGCATGCTAAATACACTCAAATGTATTTAGCATTTAAACCACATGACCTACACAATGTTACAAGCAGGATTAATGTTTGTCTCACTGAAGTTCTGTCTTGGGCCTGGAGAAATAGTTTGAAAATCAACCCACAGAAGACTGAAGTGATTCATTTTTCATCTAGGTTTAATCCTGCTTTACCACCAGCTTGTATTGAAATAGATGGGGTTAATGTACATGAGACAACCAAAGCACGCAACCTGGGCGTTCACATGGATCAACACCTTCAATTAAAAGAACATGTTGGGATTATGACTCAATCTGCAATGTGTTCATTGAGATGAATTGCAAAAATTCAGAATTACTTGTGTAAAATGACCACTGAAATGTTGATTCACGCTTTTGTTTCTTCCAGAATTGACTTTTGCAATTCACTTTTATATGGCCTGCCTGAAAAAGATATAAGAAAGATACAGATAGTGCAAAAACAGCGCAGCCAGACTTATGCGTGCTAAAGGTAAAGATCCCATTACGCCCTTGTTGTCGCACTTGCATTGGTTGCCTTGCAGAAGAGGATTGTTTTCAAGATAATAGCGATATGTCATAAAACATTAGTTAGTAAGTCCCCATTGTACCTATATAATCAGATTACTGAATATGTCCCACAAAGGAATCTACGTTCTAGCCAGAATTTATTAACTGTACCAACATCTAAAACATGTTCGTTTGGTGATCGTACCTTTCAGTTAGCAGCACCTGTACTGTGGAATAAGCTGCCTAATAATCTGAGGTCCATCACATGTACTTCCACCTTTCTTAAATCTTTAAAAACATACTTGTTCTCAAGTTAGATTATTTGGTTTAGGATAGGTATGTTGCAATGTTTTGTTAATCTTTCATTTAGTATTTATGTATTTTATTCTAAGTATACCTGTATAAGACTTAATTACCTCCTTTGTAAAGCGCATAGAGATTCTGTAGAATATTATGCGCTATATAAGCATCTACTATTATTATTATACTCATGTATTAATTCATGTCTCTGCCAGTGATCCTGGCTCTCTTCATTGACAACTAGTATCATATCAGGAACTACTCATTTAGCCAAGTCACAAGGCTCTGTCAAAAGGCTAAAGTTAATATGGCTTAAATCTAGATTTAGATGTACATGTATGTTTTTCTTCTGGAGCTAATATGAATGGGGCATGGTGTTTACCTGACGTACATATATAATCCTTCCTGCTGGGGAGTTCAATGACATTTAGCAAAGTGCAACCCATGTATAATATGCTAATGGATTTCTTGAATATTTGATGTCTTAATTCTTTCTGCACTTTCATTCCTCTTTCAAAGCATCACTTGTTATGTCTTTACAATTTCTAGCTTTAATAATTGTATTTCTTCATTCAAGCTCCTGTTAAAAAAACTAATTTATTTGTTGATATTAATTCTCCGCAGGGTGGAAATGCAATGAGAATAAAAATTTTGTGTTATTCACTTTCAAATGTGTTTTATGATGATCAATACATATTATAGAATAAAGGCATCTTTGACATATATACCTTATTAGGAGTGAAAAACAAGAGGGAGGGGAATTCAAAGAGTGAAACTCCACTCTTGATGTTGGACTTTACATGAAGCCCACCTACCTATTCTTTTTATATGGGTTCAATCCTCTGTCAGTTTTCAGAGGTTACACTTTTGACAGATATAGATTTGACAACATCAGAACTTTTGCTGCATGAAAAAATAAGTGGATGTGGGCAAATTGAACAGTTTGTTGCATTGATACAAGCATTCTTGTACACAAAAATAGTTTTTATCAAGTATTGTCTAACAATGCATAAAAACACAGAATTTGGAGAAGACATCTTTTGAAAGAATTGAAACCCCATTGTGGCTTATTGTCACAAAAATTAAATTGTCTGTAACGATTGGGGTTTTCAGTTCTAAATAATTGCATTTTGATAAGTTATTTGGATGAGTAACAACGTCTAATGATGACTGATGATAAAGATATGAGGGCTTGAATCTGGAAAAATAAAATGAGACATTAATTATGGCCCTAAAATACCAGATATGGTAACTTTTGAGAAGTACATGTTTATTTCAATAAAAGTTATCTTGCAGGTTGCTCTAACTGTGCTCAACAGCCTGTCAATGTAGATGTGAGATTACATGTGAGACTTTTTCTAAAGAAACCCTGATTATAAAACAATCAAATTTAGGCTTAACTTAGACCATAATAATGATAGTAGTAATAATAGACTTTAATAGCGCAATATCAATCTAGGACTGCTCCAAGTGCTTACAAATTATTATTACCCAATCACTGGATTCATAGCTTTTAGGTGTACACTTGCTAAACCAACCACAAGGACCGTTTTGTTTTACTACCGATATGCAGTTTTCACCTGGTTGAGAGTGGCAAAGTTTGGATTGATGCCTTGCCAAAGGATTCTAGGCCATGGTGGGATTTGAACACATGACCCTTTGATTACAGAGTCAGAACACTGCTTATGGCGCTTCCACTATGTTCTATTAGCGCTCAAATTATGAGAAGCAAAATCTGACAAGATTTTGTTAAGACTTAGTTGGCTATTTTGATGTTGATTGCTGTTAAGCAGAGTGTTGAAGTGTTTTTGTGAAAATAGGTGGTTTCAGACCACCTCGAAGTTTGTCAGTTCCAGGTATTCTCTGATCGGGAAATTTACCCCGATCAGAAAATACCAGGTATTTTGGTAATGTGAAAGCAAACTACGCGTAATTTCCCCGAAAGAAATTACCCGTTAAATAGTAGGTACTTGTCGAAATTACGAGAACCTTCGCGGGGATTTTTCCAAGGTTGCAGGTACATGTATTTTGGCGATGTGAAAGCAAATTATGGGAAATTTTAGCCTAGCGTGTCGTTGGGTGCGGCGCCGTGGGTGGCTGCAGGGCTAGTGATTTTGAGTCTCGCGCCTTGCCTGCTTATCAGACCATACTATGCGCATGCTCGTAACTTCAGGAACTTATCCCGAAGGGTATGTTTCGGGGTGGTGTGAATGCAGGAATATTTAATGGGCATTTTTTAGCCAAAAACAGTTCCTGTAATTTAACGGGGATTCTTGTGATCGAGGCGGTTTGAAACCACCTAGTGTCACGTTGTTTGGAGTCCAGTGAATGCCTGATGGGAAATAATTAAAACTCTCTTTCCCCCTGGCCACTAAATATATAGAAATGTCAAAAGCCTTTGTTTTTAGTTTTCATTTTCACTTTAGCTTGAGGGTTTTGTAGAAAAGCGTAAGGGAAATATGATAGTTGGCCACAAGAATTAGGTTAAATTATTCATGGTTTGCAAGTGATATCCCAGATGTAGATAGCTGAGTGGAGAAGGTTTAGAAATCAATTTGGGAAGCTAAGAAAAAGTAATGTTATAGTCTAGTTTATGTTTGGATATGATTATAGTGATGTAGAATTAATGAGAGAGAGAGAGAGAGGGGGGGGGAGATGGCAGAGAGAGAGTGGAAGGGAGGGCTAGGGGTGTAAGGACTGTCGGTATTTTATGGGCTTTTCCCGTAGAAATAGGATTTTGGAAATTAAAAAGAAATAATTTTTTAAGGTTTTTCAAAATCTTAAAGCAAAATAGGATTTTTTTTACAATGAAGGTTTGCATCTCTGCTTTGAATTCAAACTAGCTGATAAAATAGCTATGATGTGAAGAATGTGAAATGAAAATGTGTTTTACAGCATAAATTTTGCAATTTAATATAAGAATTAGATTTGATTGTGTTTGGTGCCCGAGCAAAGTAAAATATCTGTTTCTTTTTATTTATATCGAACCTATTCCAAAGTATTGAATGGGCTGAAACTTTTGGGGTATACATGTATTCTTTAACTGTAGCTTTCGGATATTCTATAACTAAATTTATAAGAAAAGTGCTCAAAGACAAGTTTGAAATAAAAAAAAAAAAATCTCAGAGAGTTCGCTATAAATGATTATTTTCACAGAGAAGTGGCAGTTGGAATAAAATCTGACACTTGTGTAGTATTGGTAAATTAGATGCTACTCAATTATAATTCACCTTATGGACCATTGAAAAAAGTTTGAAAAGGGCTTTATAAACATACTCATACTTAATAATCATCCTGTATTTTATATTGTCAATTGTTTCATTTTGCAGAGAGTACACGTTGGATAGAAATGGATTTGACAACATTGGAATGTGAGCTGTCTGAAAAATAAGTTGATGTAGGCAAATTGAACATAGTTTGTTGCATTGATACAAGTGTACACAAAAATAGTATTAATCAAGTGATGTAAAACAATGCATAAAATCTCTGAATTTGGTGAGGACATTTTAGGACGGAATGGGCACACATTGTGGGTAATAATGATTTTCAAATATGAGTTTTTCTTGGCTGAATTTTACATGTCACAGACGCAGATTACAAGTGAGACCTTGCAGCTTAGATTTTAAATTGAAATCAGTGTTAACCTATGCCTATAGCCTCAGACTAAGTAAATGTTGGTGAGACTTACGTATACCAATTTACCCCAATCTATGTACACAGAATAATTTTACTTCTCAAATTTGATTAGCATTTGTGGTCGTTGAGAAAAGCTTTCAACTTGTTCTGTACATTTCTATGTAAAAAATTGCCACACAAGTGATATTTTGTATGATGTTCATAAAATTATGAGGAGAAAATTGTGATGCGATACGAGAAAAATGATTGCCTGATACAGTGCATAATTAATGTATGGTACAGAGTGTATAGGGGGAATGTTGCTCATGTTAATCATCTTGAACCATACCGGACCCAAAAGTAAATCCCAAATTAAAGCTAATTATTACTACGAGACACAACAATGCAAGTTGTATGCATTTTTACTGCATATCAGCTGAGTATTTAAGAATAGCTCTTGTTATTAGGTTTGAAAATAGACTTCCTTGTGTTTATCACTGGCCTTGAGACCATGACGTTATTCTGTGTTAGAAGTGTTGTGATATAGGTTTGTAATTTTTCTGCTTTTCAGATTATGCATTTGATTATCTTTAATTCTATCACATAGTAATATCATAAATTGCTTTTCCTTCATGCTCAATTTGAACAAAGTTGGATTACTTTTACAATGTTTTATTTTCTCCCAAATCCTCATTTAGTATGCTGCATTTATTGTTTATCCTGTTTATAATCTAAGTTTTGAATATCTATACATATATCAGTACTAAAATACCCTTTTTACACCCTCTTAAAATTTCCTTAACCCCGTACTATAGGTGGGGCTAAATGGCAAATTGGCCCCACCTATAGTACGGGGTTAAGGAAATTGTAGCGTGTGTAAAAAGTGTACGAGTGAAGTACTTTACTACGAATGATCAACAAAAACCACTAGTCCGGGGTTAGCGAGTTTCGTGTGTGAAAAGCAAGCATTCCTTATCCAGGGTTAGCAATAACAATTTGGCATGTGTGAAAAGGAAAAAAATAGTAAGGGGTTAAGGATAGTACGGGGTTAGCGATAGTCCGGGGTTAAGAAAATCCTGTGTAAAAAGGGTATAAGATTATTATTACCGCTCTGTACGAATTCTTTGTAAGCCTTTTCGTTGATGTTAATTGATTTATCATTCATGCTATTTGTGTTGATATGCTGTAATTATATTGTATGCAACTCTTTATACAAACATGTGAATTAATTTTGTTGACAATTTATTGACCATTCGGGGGTCAATAAAAACTTTGTTTGAAAATGTTTTATTTCCCACTTTATATTTAGCACAGCTTTCTGCCTTACATGTTATCTACATTTTTATTTTGTGTAACAGTTTTTTTTTCTGATGTCCAAAGTAACTTAGGCCAAAGAAGACCCAATCAAAGAAACCACGAAAAACCTAGCGAGGAGTTGTAGGTCTCCATCCATCTGAGCATTCATTGTCATTTTCCTCTGCGAATAGTACAAATTAATGATCATTATAAATTAAGGAAATATTTTATCTTTTTTTTTACATGTACAGATGCATACAGACAGATATTAATTTGAGTTTTTCTTTGGCTGACAAGCAGTGAACATGCACAAAACTTTGTAGCTGATAGAGTTGTGGAAACGTCGAGATTGGGTGGTCCTTTACAAGACCAACACTTGCACAAGGAAGATACACATATCGTGCGTAAAACCTACTACACTATCTTAAGCAAGTTTTATGGTATTTCCATTGCGATATAGTAATATATATTTTGTTGTTTATTGAAGGAAGTGGTATATTGAAAAACAATTTCAATTTTCAATAAAAAATTTCCTTCAAACCGTTGGAATAATAAGTGTGGCTTTTTAAAGTTTCTTTTTAAAAATGGTACTATTACTTTAACGTGTTTTACTGATAATATATGCTTATTGTATGATATCACTATGCATTTATGCAAACTTTACGTCAAAATTTGCTTCTTTTATTGGTACATGTACATACATGAGAAGACAAGGGGTTCCTGAGTTCTTTTTTGTCTCACCTGCATAGCAGAGTGAGACTATAGGCGCCGCTTTTACGACGGCGGCGGCGTCAACATCAAATCTTAACCTGAGGTTAAGTTTTTGAAATGACATCATAACTTACATGTATAAAATATATGGACCTAGTTCATGAAACTTGGACATAAAGTCAATCAATTATCACTGAACATCCTGCGCAAGTTTTATGTCACATGACCAATGTCAAAGGTCATTTAAATTTTAGGGTCAATGAACTTTGGCCGAATTGGGGGTATCTGTTGAATTCTAATCATAACTCGACCCAGGTGAGGTGAATGGGTACCCGGTAGGAAGAAATTCCTCGAATGCTCGAGCGCCAGATCAAGGTAGCCGTGCTAAAGCCGGGGTAATAATAGCAGGGCCCGCTGGGAGAACAGTTTTCGGAACTGAAGTGGCTATCCTGGGTAAATACATGTATGCCGCTATTATTATTATTATCATTATTATTATTAACTTTGAAAGTTTATGGATCTGTTTCATGAAACATGGACATAATAGTAATCAAGCATCACTGAACATTTGTGCAAGTTTCAGGTCTCATGATTAAGGTCAAAGGTCATTTAGGGTCAATGAACTTTGGCCGATTTGGGGGTATCTGTTGATTACCATCATAACTTTGAAAGTTTATTGGTCTAGTTCGTTAAACTTGGACATTAGAGTAGTCAAGTATCACTGAACATCCTGTGCGCATTTCAGGTCACATGACCAAGGTCAAAGGTCAATGAACTTTGGCCGAATTTCGTGTATCTGTTGAATTACCATCATAACTTTGAAAGTTTATGGATCTGATTCATGAATCTGGGACATAAGAGTTATCAAGTATCACTGAACATCCTGTGTGAGTTTCAAGTCACATGATCAGGTCAAAGGTCATGTAAGGCCAATGAACTTTGGCCATGTTGGGTTTTTTTGTTGAATAGCCATCATATCTCTGTAAGTCTATTGGTCTAGTTCATAAAAAGTGGACATAAGAGTAATAATAATAATAACAGAGTTGCTAATTTTCCGGATTTTTCCGGAATTCCGGATTTTTTCCTTTGCTGAAAAATATTCCGGAAAAAAAAATCGATTGTCAAAGTGAAATCCGTAAAAATTTCCCCTCCAAATCTTGTCACGGAGTTCGCTACGGAGAGCGCAATTTCAATTTTGGATGGCCAATTTGCGCAGACGGAAAATTATTAGCGTTGTGCGCAGCATGAAGTTTAGCTGGTACTGTACTTGCACGGTACGCGCGAGCAATACATTGTAGCAGTTGCAAACGCCGCCCTATACCCTGCAGGGATACGGGTGTCAGCGCTATCCCAGTCGGGCGATCGCCCGGTAGAACCGCTCGAAGCATGGCACGGTGTGGCTGCAATTGCCTGCAGCTGAAAACCTATTTGCTACCATGAAATATGTGTTCTCTGGTGCGTATTCATCAATTCATATGTGTGAACTATCCATCATTTTGATAGAAATTGTGATTTATGGATTTTCAATAGTATAGGATTGTCTTGTTGATGAGTACAGTGAGTGAAAAAGGGCACCCCAGCTGCTACATACACCCGTCCCGAGTCGCACCCATTGGCCACAGCATATTAACCCGCAGCAGGTTAACCCGTACCGTAATGAGTACGGGTTACATGATTTTTTTTTTTTGAGCACCTTTCTTGCCTATGATATGAAGTTTATTATGTCATTAATTATTTGTTATGTACTACTGTAGATTAATGATTTCAGCCCTCTAAAGAATAAGAAAACATTCCAGCTTCAGGGGGCTTCGCCCTTGACCCCGCCAGGGGCCCTGGGCGGGCATCTCTGTTATAATAAACAGTTCTTGTATAGCGCATATAGCGCATATCACAATTATGAATAATGTCTCTATGCGCTTCCAAAGGACTTGGATATTATTACCCCAGCTGTAGCTGTAGGTGAGAGTAACCATGTATCACTGAACATCTTGTGCGAGTTAGAGTAGTTTTCAAAGTCAGCTCTGCTGCTATATTGAACCGCGTGATGCAGGTGAGAGGGCCAGAGGCATTCCACTTGTTGGAAGCTCTATTATGAGATCTTTTGTTTGATTGTCTCGCCCACCGTAGATGAAGGCGAGACTTATGGATTCAAATGTCGTCCGTCGTCTGTCCGTCCGTCGTCCATCTGTCACAAACCTAATGACACATAACTCCACAACCGTAAGTTGCTTTTCAACCAAACTTGAATGGTAGATGAACTTGGGGGACCTGCATGTTATGCTTCAGTCGGAGGTCACATGGTAAGGTCAAAGGTTATTTTCAGGTCAACGTTTAAGTTTACGTGCAAGGCTCTTTTGTCAAGTGTTATTCCATCCCAGTCATTTCACAATGAAGTCTCGATACAATTCTGTTGCGTGCCCTAGCAAATCACGATATTTCTGGTTATTTTCATAAGTGGGCGAGACACGTTAGGCGGTGCTGCACCATCCCGAGTTTGCTCAATCTTGAGATTTTAGCACGATCGACCATCTTCGCGATTAATCTCGAGATTCAAGAAACCTGTCTCCACCATCGCAAGAAGAGCGATTCCTGCTCGAGTGAGGCATCGATGCATTAATGGTCTGACGCCATGTAAAATAATCCCTAGTGCGTCTGCGCCTACGAATTAGCGCTATAATTCGTAAAATAGCGCGCTATTTTGCAAATAATCTAAAGTTGACTTGGGATTGCAATCTCGAGATTAATCCTACGAACTAGCGCGATAATTGCGTCTCTATTGCAAACAATCTCGAGATTGTTCAGATCGGGATAATTTGGCGGATCAGAAATAGCGCGCAAATTTGAAAACACGGATGGTGCAGACGGCCCTAAAATCGCCTTTGCCTTGTTTTATGGATAATATTACACTGAGGAATGTTTCATGAAGTATCTTGTCAATAGATTTCACTGACAAAGTTGCTCTGAGCCAGTCGGGTGCAATAATTTCATTGGCTTAAAATAGAATCTCACAACATGTATTTCTTTGATGAAATGTTCCCCTGAACACCTTGTGAAATGTGAATGTGTAAATGACCATTATATGGCAACATTAGTGAGATGAAGCCATTGATCATGGTGTGGGTTGGCTCCCTTGTGATAACATTGTATAAACATCATCACTTTATGACAACACACAGAAGCATACATCATTTGGGTCTGTGCTTTGCTTTGTGCCATTTCACATTGTGGTTTTAGATGAAAGCCTCTTTTCAACAGAATGATGTGATGTAAAAACAAGATAAAAAAAACAAATTAGTATTCTAAACTCTGGAAAGCCCAGCTTCGCTTTATGATATTTCACACAGTGTATATTGTATAGCAGGGGTTCTCAAACTACGGCCCGCGGAGCTTTTTAATCCGGCCCGCGAGACTCTGCTTTTTTTTTTTAAATCACCTTTTTAAGTCACAAAATGAAACATTTTGTATTCATGTAGACCTAAGAAATGTAATGAAAGTAATGGCAGTCAAATTAATTTGACTTTTAAACAAAGTTTAGTGGAGTCTTTTCTGTCTGTTTGATATTCTTTCTTATCAGATGACCAGCACTGTTCTCGCCATGTTTGGTGCGAAAATGCATTTTCCACAATGAATATTTTAAAGAACTAACTCATACCGAAGTACCTTGACAGGGGCCGCGGAACGGTTTTCAAAGTGGGGGTGAACTGGCCGAGGTTCAAGCAACTTTTTGCTGACAGACTGTCATTTTTTTCCCATATTGAAAGTGACTAGGAGACTGACATCCTTGTTAGAGTCTACAACAGACATACTCTATCATTCATTCTGCTACAAAATATATTGATACTTCAGTTCAAGACATTATCTGTCACCCCAATACCAGGTATGTATGGGTATAATCTAGATTCCTTTTAACAAAGTACTACAATTTTGTTATCATGAATATTGATTCTCGCTTCTAATTTTGCCTGCGTTCCATATGAAACTGTTATAAATTTATTGGACTAAATGCTCCCAAAATAAGGGCAAGATTGCACAAGAGAGCATCAAGGACCCCGACCGCGAGGGTCTTTGCGCTTTGCGCACATTTTTTTCTAATTATCCACTTCACCCTGGCCCTTTCATGTTTACTTGGAGTCTCATCTGGCCCTTCAAAGAAAAAGTTTGAGAACCCCTGCTGTATAGGGTTTAAAAAGGACATGTTAATTCAAAATAAGTAACAAGTATATTTTTTTGGCAAGAAAACATACTTTGGTAAAAATGTATTGATTAAATGCAGCCCAATATATCTTTTCATACAATCAAATATTACCCACAATAATGGCACCAAGAATGCTGCCGAAAACAGCTGTGTGAAATCGGTGATCTACTGCATGCTACATTTCACAAACACTTTTTTTAAACAAATTATATTATAATATCATATTTCATTGTACACTGCATGGGGTTACATTGTATGCTTTCAAGACTGAAAAGTGAAATGATGAAAAGTTAGTTTCCTGGGAAATTTTTGGTTTAAAACCTGTGTAATACTTTGCTAAATAGTTGACTAGCATCTAGCATTTAGGTCTTACAAAAGTGTAATGGCCTTTGGTTTAAAAAATCTTTTAAATCTTTCCAATTTGTTGTGTGTGTAGCCATGTCTGCACTCATTAGTAATAGTTCTGTTTTTATATGAAAATAAATGTTTGAACACCTTTATTCAATAGGGTTAGGGTGATTGGATATCAGGAAACTAAATGTAGATATGGAACAAGATTATATTCCGAAATTTTAACCCATTTTATGTGTATTCAATTCAATTCAAGTTTATTCAACCATAAAAATGTGTATATATACAAATCATTCATAATTATGCAACAAAATATGGCTAGGACCATAAAAAAGCAAACTATAAAGTGTTTTTTTTTTCAAAATAAGAAAAATAACAAGATATTTTTGTCTTGATCAAACACCCAATTAAAATATTTTCATGCAAAATAGCACTATTAAAAAAAAGCACACATAAAATGTTATATCCTGCACGTCATTTCTGATTTCATAAGGGCATGGATATATTCAAAGTCATGAGTTTTTATTTATGGGATTTACCCTAACTAAAAATGTATAGTAAGCTTTAAATGTAGTCTGAGCATCACCTCACCTCTAAAAGGCATGTAATAGGCTTCTTATCTATAGGCAGGAAATATTTTTTAGGTGCGGATCTATTCATTTTAAGAATGTTCAGCAACATGTGTGTCATTAATGTTTGTACCAAAATTAGACAGAAATCTCATTTCTTTGATTAAGATTGTATGTGTAGAGGGACTTTTATTGAGTAAATTCTTACTTGGTCAAAACCTGCTTCATATTGGTTTCATCAATCACATGATCTAATACTCTAATCCTGTATAGTTCATCTACAACCAGTAATTAAACTGCCATTTAACCTTTTATCATTTCCACCTCTAGAGGCTATATCCATTTCATCTGATATCTACATTTTAATGAACAGTTCATGAACCAAATGGCAATTGAAATTGAATGGCCATTTGATTATTTAAATGTGGTATCAAATAATTCAGAAGAAGATATCCTTTCAAGACAATGAGAATGATTATGTTTCTATAACATATTTTTCCTTAAAAGGGGGCCTTCATGAGGTGTCATTTTTTTGTCTTTACTCGTTAGAATATCATTATTGTTATTATGATTATTATTACTATTATTAGACCAACTGCAGTATAGACCAAGCTGCAATAAGACCAAATTTATAATGATAATGGACCAAATATGTTGGACTATCTGAGAAGTGCGTTTAGACCAAATTGAATCTAAACCATACTCTGCTATCTTAGGTATATTTTAACACACCAGGGTCAATTCAACCAAGATTACAAACTCTCAACTCATAGCCAATTATGGTGCTTCAACCAAGATTACAAACTCTCAACTCATAGCCAATTATGGTGCTTCAACCAAGATTATAATCTCTCAACTCAAAGCCAATCACGGTGCTTCAACCAAGATTATAATCTCTCAACTCAAAGCCAATCACAGTGCTTCAACCAAGATTACAAACTCAACTCAAAGACAATCACGGTGCTTCAACAAAGATTACAAACTCTCAACTCAAAGCCAATCACAGTGCTTCAACCAAGATTACAAACTCTCAACTCAAAGACAATCACGGTGCTGCAACCAAGATAACAAACTCTCAACTCAAAGACAATCACAGTGCTTCAACCAAGATTACAAACTCCCAACTCACAGCCAATCACGGTGCTTCAACCAGGATTACAAACTCTCAACTCAAAGACAATCACGGTGCTTCAACCAAGATTACAAACTCTCAACTCAAAGACAATCACGGTGCTTCAACCAAGATTACAAACTCAACTCAAAGCCAATCACGGTGCTTCAACCAAGATTACAAACTCCCAACTCAAAGCTAGATGTAACTATTGTGAGAAATGATATTGATGTGAATTGAAAAAACTTCATTTTGTCCTCTGACAGGAAATTTGACATTCACAGGTGCAAAGCTATGTAGATTCAAAATTCCATAATGAAATGAAATATGAATCACAATGCCTAGGCTTTAAAAGGGTTGCCAAACAATTTTGTTGTCTTGTATTGTCATTTATCTATTCCTTATTTCTGTAGTTGTAATTGAAAATAAAATGATAATTTGGATCAATACCTTGCATGGGAATGTAGGTGTTCATGCCATATCTACGTTAGTTATTAGTATGAACACATTGTTTGAGTGACATACTATATGAAGATGTTATGCATGGGCACATTGATACAAACATGTATAAGAGTACTTGAGTGCTTCAAAGAGTGGACCAGTGTTTCACTCACATACTTTCCCTCTCTATCCAATGTTCCTTTGAGACATTACTTCTAGTCTGCTATTCTAAACCCTTTTCCCAATCTAATTTTGAGTTGGTGGTGCTATCTTATTTTCCAGGGGCTTGTTTCATAAAGGTACAAATGCTTCCTTTGTACATGTTGTACCATTGCTAAGCCCTCGTACCATGGATCAATGGCACACCATCATTAATAGTTTGTGAAACATGCCCAAAAATTCTATTCCTATGTATTGTTTCATATCAGAATATCAATTTTACTCTTGTACATTTTGAAGGCTCATTAACATTTTGTCTATAATTCGTGTGTGAGTAAGTCATTTATTTTATCTGGTAATCGGAAATTTGAAAACTTCTTTCTAGTTCTTTATTTATTCACAATATTCAGGTCTCAGTCTTGAAAATCTTGAAAACAAAATCATGTATGTAATGTGTACATACTTAAATTGAGTGCTTGGTGAAATGTGTCTGATAACACAGACTAGTTGAGGAGTGCGCTACCAATAGCGTGTGCTTGTCATCCTCTTGCAGCACACACATTGCAAATATCACACACACATTGACGCAGGTGGCTCTGACTTTGGTCGCTTCATATCATCTCTCTCTTTCCCACTTGCATCTGAGTGATACAAGCATTCACAGCATCTCATCCTACCGGTGTAAGGATCGCATCTTCTTCTTCCTACCAGTATAAGCATCCTATCTCTCTACTAGTGTTTGGATTGTATTTCTGTGCTAGGACCACATGTCCACATCATTTCTACCGGTATAAAGTTTGCATCATTCTACTGGAGAATTTGCTCCATCATCTATCCAGATAATTGATCTCATCTTTTCTGTTGTAAGGATGATATAAATACAGGTGTAAGATTCTGGTGTAACGGCCACATTGTACTACTTTATACTACTTCAAGGAGTGTTTCACTGTGGAATTACTTTCTGAATTGAGTCCAGTTTTGCTCTTCCTCTGGATTTAATCTTGACATTGTGGAGCTAACCAATAACTTAATGTGCCAATCAGACAATGTGTCTGTGGAATTATGTGGAAAGTAAGCACTTGTTCATAAATGGTTTTAATGTGTAATGTGTATTTTAATTTGGTTTGATATGAGTGTTTAAATAAATCACCAAGTGCAAAACCCAGATAACATGTTTTTTATTGGCTGAAAATCAAGTAGCATTTGAATTGGTCCTGGACTTGAATAAACAATGGTGAAGTAGTTCAGTCATTTCGCCTTTAAACAAAGTGTCGAGGGTTCGATTCCCACCCGACACTATGACTAATGTCCTTTGGTAAGGCAGTTATCCATGTTTGTCACTCTCCACCCAGGTGTTAAATGGGTACCTGGTAAGATGTAAAAGTCAATGCGATTAGATTGGTATGTATGCATTAATTAACGGTGGCCTGGCCAGGATACTCCCCAGGAGTGGAGATGGTGCACTTTATGTGTGGAACAGTGATGGATCATATGACTGGTGTAACAATGTACCAAAGTATTACACCTAGATAGATCCTTGTGATGTGATTGGTTGTTTGATATCGTTCATTCAGCCCATTTTGCAATGACATCAACCGTGCAATTTTGTATCCATTCATCGTGCAATTTTGGATCCATACGATTTTTTCCATTGCACGCGCGCACCGAGACAGCTCATAGACAAATAAATACGCATGTTGTAATGACGTAACAATCAACAGACCAAACTCCCACTGCATGAGCATGTTTTGCATCTAAATTTATAAATTTCTCATGAAAAAAAAAACAATTTTTAAGTGTCATATAAACCAAATAATGAATGTTTTTTCATTAGTGCAATGGACAGAATACTTCATTCGGTGAAAGATGAAATAATGATCCTTTCATCGTTCACCTCATGAAGTATTCTGTCCATTGCACTCATAAACATTCATTATTTGTATACTATTCAGTGTAAATACTTATTATTTTATATTAAAACTTTGCAATCAAAATCAATATATATCTTGTCTAGAAAGTGTAACATATATTTTCTGTACAAAAAAAAAAAGAAAATACAGAACATGAAAACTTGAAGCCTTCCTCTATCCTTGTTTATGGGAATAAAATAAGAAGGGGTATAAGTATGACCACCTTTCTGCTTTAAGCATTTGATTGATTTCTATTACACGTAAGTTATGGACTCTGAAAATGCCCAATTCAGTTGAATGCAGTAGAATTATAATAATAATATAGGATATATATATTGCGAACATATCCACCTTGTTAGGTGCTCAAGGCGCTCCTGTATTACCCGGCTAAGCTAGGCGTTCATAGTGCACACAGCTTCTTAAGGAATTACTTCCTACCGGTACACATTTACCTCACCTGGGTCGAGTGCAGCACATCGTGGATCAGTTTCTTGCTGAAGGAAATTACGCCATGGCTGGGATTCGAACCCACGACCCTCTGTTTCAAAGTCCAAAGACTAATCCACTGGGCCACAACGCTCCACATTGATTAGTAATGAAGTATTTTTTTTAGTGATACACGGGATACACATCCTGTGCTTAACAAGTTCATTATACAGTGCATATGGTCAATTCCAGCGTAACGGACATGACATTCAGACAAATTTTTGTAATTCAAAGGTTTATACAGTAGAATTAACAGTCTTTTGATAATTGTTACTGAGCTTATCAGACACGTTGAAGTATCAGTTACATACACATGAAATTTCAAATTGTTTCATTGAACAGTTGTTGAGATATTGCACTCTTTGTGAGCGTAACGGACATGACACGAAATGGACGAAGCATTTTTACCTGCAATTGCTTATCAAAATTCCTGTGAATTCTTAGATTGCATGCACCTGACATTGGTGTTAATTTAACCTTAATATCATGCTCTATCCATACAATGGTGTTTAACAACAGTTTTGCAGTGCATTCTGTATTCATAGCTCAAAATGTAGCGTAACGGACATGACACACGAAGCGTAACGGACATGACAGTTTCGTCCACTTTTTGTAAGTGAATATAATTATTTTATTAGAAGATATGGTACAAGTCTAATTGTTTACATGTTAAGGCTAGAGGTTAGAGACATACATCATAACTGATAATCTGTAATATCTCCCATTATTTTGCAAATTAAGAGGGGGGCTTTTCATACAATATTTATAAAACAAAAAATATTTAGAAAAATTTCTTTTACACCAGTTAACAACAGATAGAGAGTATTTTCCAGTTACTACCATCCTCTACACCTAATTAAAAGAGAAAAAGTTGATAGTAAAGATTATTTTTTATTCATGGCTTACTATTTGATAATATACACTAGCGTAACGGACATGACACCCTTACGAAGTAAACTTCAATAGCACTTCTTAGTTTCAAAATGAAAGAAATATGAATAATGAATGTAATTATGTAACAGCAAAGTACCTTTACTAACATTCTTAAGAAAAATATGTAGATATTATTGCCTTTTTTATTGGCAGGTATCATTAATTTAATAGCTATAGCCTACATGATATTATTACATAGAATACAATGTTTATCGTACCACTACGGCACACTGAGAAGACCAAATCTCATTTTTTGTGAGAAGAAAACAAATGTACCAGACCTGTATAAATCCAAGATGAACATATTATGAAATGTATTTTATGATAAAGAATATGTAGTAGTATTAATGTCAGTTTTAAGATTAAAAAAAATGACATCAAAAAGTATTTTAAAATTTAATAGCAGTACCTGGAAACCAATCTTTCATCGATTATGTATGAGTTGAAAGGCAATCAGAATGTTTGTAAATTGCTTCTGAAATTATTTTCCATTCAAATTAAATATTATCCTGAGTATAATCATCCTTTCATCAAATCTTGGATGTTCTAAATCTTACAATCTTACTTGCTGACAAATGTGGCTGTATCTAATTTCGTTGCATTGTCCACGCTGCTTGTGTACAAATGAAGATACATCATTCAAATCGTGATTATGGCAGACCAAAATACTATGACATAATTTATTGATCACGCCACATTCCTTCCACAGCCCCTTTGCTTTGTGATATTGCAAAGAAGTGCCACTGTAG